>NC_090758.1:28007738-28012738 GCF_036898095.1 Palaemon carinicauda | reverse complement strand
CAATTTTTTAGTGCACAAACACGAATTCCTGGTACGTGCACGTACCACGGTTTCGTACATATATATATATATTTATATATAGGGCTGATATATTTTATTAGATGCCCATAGATTCTGTTATATATATATTTTTTTTCTATTTTCTTTTTTAAAATTCCGGCATATATATTTTTATTAGATGCCGAGTGAAAAATGATTTATATCTTTTTTTTTTTTTTTGAATGTTGTTTTAAATGTATTTTTAACAATGCAAATGTAGAAAATTTCTTCAATTACATATTACTAGCGTACTAACTGCTTTTCTTATAACACTTCCCGACAATTTACTCCTTTAGCGAATGAGGTGGCCATTCAAACGGCTTTAAACTGAATCAAGTACGGAGTATTGTCGGGACTAGGCGAAACGTTCATTTGTAGCTGCATACTGTGACGTAAGCTACGCCAAACAAGGATGTTCACGGCGATAAATATCACCACCGTGAATGCCAGACCTGCTAGTAGTATGGGGTGAAGGATTTCCTTATAAGTCGGTGACAGGTGGTCCCTTTCGGTAAGCTTCATCAACCGCTTTGCCACATGTCTGTTATATGGGAGAGGGAGTGCTGGCATTGTAGAGGTCCACGTGAAGTTCGCGAAGTAGGCTCGTTCTCTGATGAGTGTCCGTAGACCAGTCACCATGGAATTAGGGGAAGTCCCGATACAACCATCTGCTGCGACGAAGATGTGGGTGAAGGACGTGGATCCGTCAGGGCATGATACATTGAAGCCGTCCTTGTCGTATCGTATCCACGAGCCATTGTTCAGTCTGCAATTGAACTCATTATTGTCAAAGGGATAAAGCTTATCCAGACAATTTTCACTTGTATGGGAGAGAGCACCGTCTAGCACTATACCTAACTTGCAGGAATCCATTAAGTTTTTATGGAATTCAAATGAGTCAGCTGTACATATTTTTCTATCCATTGCGTCTGAACAGTGAGTTAATTGATTTAAGTCTTTAATGACCGTATATGTTTCCTTGTCTGGGGAAATCAATATGTGTCCTGTCAAACTGGATATTACTGGATTTGAGTGATTTGTCATGAAAGTCGGAAATGGTGATATCCTGTAAGATTGCCAGGCATCAGAAGAATCAAAGGGAATTGTAATCATAATCTTGTTATTATCTACGTTTACTGTAATTAGGCTGTAATAAAATTCTAACCTATGTTCGTCTAACAAAGGAACATAGCCTAGTTTATCTCTTCCATTCTCCAGAATTAACTTTAAGTAACTTATAGGCAACAAATGGGGCGACAGTACACCTTTAGTTGCTAACGTGATAGCTTCTACATAATCCTTGGATTTCTCAATGAAATGTGCAATTCTGTTATGTATGTGATCTATCTTTGAATCATAATACGTTAATGTTGCCAACAAGTCCTGTACTTTCATAATCTGAACGATATTATTTGAATGTTCTTTTACTAAATCCATAATTTTATTGATTGAAGCTAACTGATTCCTTCGTTCTGACATAATCAATTCATCTTCATGAGTCAAGAACTCAATTTTCTTATTTTGATTACTAATTTTAAGACGATTGGAAATTCCTAAACCTAAACTTGCAACAGACCCAAAGATGCTTAATGCAGCAGAAATAAACGGATTTCGTCTTTCTTTATGTTCGTGTCCTACAGTCCACATCAAAAGGTGATAAGCCAAAGATCCTGTATCGTCAGTCTTATTTTTCAAGTCATCAGATAGCATCTCTGCAACTTTTAATGTTGATCCAAGCAAACTCTCTGTAGTCACATGAAAATGTCTTTTATGCAACTCATCCAATGATGCAGAAAACCTTGAAATGGCGGTTCTTAAGCTAGTGACATCATTCTCTTGAAGAAAAATTGCTTGCATAATCACTTCTACCATTACGTTGGTTGATGTAATAAAAATGTCTTCTTGTCTTTCAACTATAGTGCCATATTTAAAATTTATACTTTTAGTTTTAGAGCTCATCCCACACGAGAAAAATGTCTGAGTGAACAATATCACTCCCAACAACAAAAAATTCATCTTGGAAACCTGTAACGAGAAAAATATATGTAATTACTCCCGTATTAAAAAGAAAACTTTTAATCACATAAAATAAAAAAAAAATTTCCCTCACTTCTTTTCCTCTCTTTTCTTTTTAATTTCTTATGTGAGCCAATGGTACTATTCTCTCATCCGTGGGTTGGGATACGTTTTGAACTCTAAACCTATTGGCCGTTAATGTTTCCAAAATGTTAAATGGGCCTTCAAACTTAGGTGTTAGTTTATAATTGAGCCCTTTTCGTACATTGATTTGAATATATACGTTATCACCCACGGTGTATGTTTTAGTTGGTTTCGCTGTTTTATCATGATTCCTTTTCATTATGATTTGTGATTCTTCTAAATTCTTTCGAAGGATATCATATTGACTTATACTTGCATTTATACATTCTTTTGAAGGATTTGATAGATTAGTTGTAGGCGTTAATACATGGAAAAGCGTTCTAACTGGGGTACCATACAATGCTTCATGCGGTGACATTTCAATTGATATATGATATGAATGATTCAGAGTACTCAGTGCCGCCGGTATTGCAATATCCCAGTTGGGGTCTGATCCCCCTGGTGTTACCCTTAATATATTTAATATCTTCCTATTTGCTCTTTCCACTAGCCCATTCGACTCTGGGTGATATATCATGGTATTTATTTTCTTTATGTTGAGGAATTCACACAATGAGGTAAGAAAGTGATTATTAAATTCACCACCCGAGTCTGAGATTATCATGTGTGGAATTCCATGTTTACAAATGTAACACTCGTAAAACTTCCTAGCGCATTCAATCGCAGTTTTAGTTTTAAGCGCTCTTAGTTCTGTATATCGAGTTAAAGCATCTATAATTACTAAGAGGTGCTTATTTCCTCTGTCTGGCTCGTAAAATCCTGTTAACAAATCTAAATGTATTCTTTCAAAGGGTTGATTGGCCACAGGATAAGCACCTAGGCTGACAGGTGTTTTCGTATGCCCTTTGTTTTCCTGACATATGCGACAATTAGCTATGTGTCTTTTTATATCTGTAAGCATTGTATGCCAATAACAATGATTTGGCTTTCTGTGACATTAATGAGAACCCCGGGTGTCCATGTAATGGATTTGAATGCAACCAATTCAGGACAGTGGAAATAAGTGAGATTGGTACTAGTACCTGGTTGTTAGTTACATGTGGTGTATTGCGGGTTTTCCTTGTCACAGTCCTACACAGAATATTATCTTTGATTATATAATTCTGCTGCTCATACTTTATATATTCCTTTTCCTTATGATTGCCTTTCAAAGCATTTATAATTTTTTTCTATTTTCTGATCTTTTCTTTGCTCAGTCTGTAACAATTCAGCGCTCCAGCCTAAATCTTCTTGTTCAGATATTGTTTTTACAATAGGCATGGATGTTGATATATCTATTAATTCAGCTAAAGGATCCGTACAAGATGACACGGGGTTGCGTGATAATGCATCCGCAATGATATTTGCTTTCCCAGGTAAATACCCGATTCTTGCGCCAAAATCTTGAATGATCAAATGCCACCGAGTTCGTTTAGGGCTGTGGTTGAAGCGTTTAAAGAACTCTGTTAGTGGTTTATGGTCAGTAAGAACCTTAACGGGTAACCGTAAATTATGAACTTTAAATGCACTAGCGAATTAACAATAGCTAGCCCTTCCTTGTCTATTACTGCATACTTACTTTCGGAAGTTCTCAATTTTCGAGAATAGAAAGCTATCGGGAAAAATTGTTTATCATATTGCTGAAGCAATACCCCTCCTACTCCTAAGTCTGAGGCGTCTGTTACAATGAAGAATTCCTTACCGAAGTCAGGAAATTTTAAGATAGGAGAACTACACAGTTCATCTTTCAAAGTATTAAACGCCTGTTGATTTTGCTCAGACCATATGAAATCTACGCCCTTCTTCGTAAGATCAGTTAAAGGAGCGGCTATTATTGAATAGTTGCATATAAAGCGCCTGTAATATCCACTACAACCCAGAAATTGCTGTATTCCCTTGACATTAGTAGGTATGGGAAAATTACGTATAGCCGACACCTTATCATGGACTACTTTAAGACCTTGGCTTGACACCATGAAACCCAAATATATTAATTCTGTTTTGAAAAATTCACACTTACTAATCTTTACCCTTTAGTTATGTTGTCTTAATCTCTGCAGTACTAGTTCTAACTTACTTAGATGTTCTTCTAAGGTGTTGGAAAAGATTACAAGATCATCCATATAGGCAATCAATATATACCCTAACAAGTCCCCAAACACTATGTTAATCATTCTTGTAAATGTTATAGGAGCACAACATAAACCAAAAGGCATCCGTAAAAATTCATAATGTCCCCTGGCTGTGCTGAAGGCTGTGTATGGGATACTATCTTCTTCTAATGATATCTGGTGAAAGCCTTCAAGTAAGTCCAAACTGGTAAAATATTTATTCTAACCTAACAGAGACAAAATATCGTCAGTACATGGCACTGGGAATCAATCAGGGATCGTTTCCTCGTTTAGACGACGAAAGTCGACGCAGATACGCCATGTTCGATCTTTTTTCGGTACAACTATTAAAGGAAAATTATAAGGGCTGTTTGATTTCTTAATGACTCCTTCTTCTAGCATTTTACCTACTTCATCATTTATTTCATTCTGGAATTTTATAGGGAGTCTGTACGAGGGTACATAGATAATTTTCTGCTTGTCCTTTAACCTTATTTGATGCTCGATCACATCTGTTTTTCCTAAGGATCCATCCGTAGTGGAAAAACATCATGATATTTAGTTAAAAGTTCAAAAATTTTCTGCTGAATTTCTTCGTCTTGAATGTCCTTATTGATTTTATTTTTAATAGATCGCAAAAGGGATTCATCCGCAACTGATTGAGAGTGATTGATATCAGCAACGGTAAGAATACGATGTTTATAAACTTCT
>NC_090758.1:27993864-27996364 GCF_036898095.1 Palaemon carinicauda | reverse complement strand
ATGAGAAGAAACTCTGATAAGTAATACGGAATGTTATCCCTGAAAAGTTTCAGTTACATGAAGATATTTGTCTAATTGATTTATAAGCAACTATAACGAAATATTACTTATAACAAAAAACAACCTTTTGTAGTTATATTTATAGTAACCCTTTAAACATTGCATAATCAAATGAAGAGAGAGAGAGAGAGAGAGAGAGAGAGAGAGAGAGAGAGAGAGAGAGAGAGAGAGACTTATCATTTTAATCTAATAATCCAGAATAATTTTCATCTGAATATTCAATTGAAGATCGTCTTTGTCATAATTGAGCATTTAATTAATATCTTTCAAGAGGCCACATAGACACAACGTGATCGAAATTTTAGTTTCCATGAGATTTTCATTTCATCAAAAGTGGTACGAGCTTTGGCATAAAGAAAATCGCATCCCCGTTTGCAGGTTACAGAACGAATCAATCTCTATAACTTGATTCACATTAAACATGTCGGGAATGAATTTTCCATTCAAATGGTTGATCATCAAACTAATACGTTCCAACCAAAATACGCTATTTTATAAACATAACGGCTAATGCGGTGTTAGGTTTTTCTAGATATCCCAATGAACGTTTAATGTGAAGATTTTATTTTCCATGTCTGTTTATTATTATTATTAATACTTGCTAAGCTACAACCCTAGTTGGAAAAGCAGGATGCTATAAGCCCAGGGGCTCCAACAGGGAAAGTAGCTCAGTCAGGAAAGGAAAACAGGAAATAAGAGAAGTAATTAACAATTAAAATAAAATATTCTAAGAACAGGAACAACATCTAAATAAATATTTCCTATATAAACTATAAAAACTTTAACGAAACAAGAAGAAAATCAAGACAGAACAGCGTGCCCGAGTGAACCCTCAAGCAAGAGAACTCTAACCAAAAACAGTGGAAGGCCATGGTAGGAGGGTATGGCTCTACCCAAAACTAGGGAACCGTGGTTTGATTGTGTAGTGTCGTTCTCCTAGAAGAGCTGCTTACCATAGTTAAAGAGTCTCTTTTACCCTTACCAAGAGGAAAGTGGCCACTGAACAATTACAATGCAGTAGTTAGCCCCTTGAGAGAAGAATTGTTTAATAATCTCAGTGTTGTCAGGAGTATAAGGATAGGAGAATATGTAGAGAATAGGCCAGACTATTCAGTGTATGTGTAGGCAAAGGAAAACTAACAGTAACGAGAGAGAATGACCCAATGTAGTACCGTCTGGCCAGTCAAGGGACTCAATAACTCTCTTGCGGTAGTATCTCAACGGGTGGCTGGTGCCCTAGCCAACTTACTACTACCTCCTACCAGCCTTTCAATTTTTTAGCTTTTCGTGTTAACTTTGTTCCTCTATCCTTGATTTACATATTTTATTTTAATATTATCTTTTAATAAATGTGAACTCTGTACGTTCCAAAATATTAAAAAAACTATCAAGCAGATAAAATTCGTGAATTTATTTTTTGTCAGTTTCAAGTTTTTCATCATTTTTTTGTTCCTTGGGACTTTACCAAATTCAGTTGATATAGAATAAAAAAATACGCTATTTTAATTATGAATCAAAGTTAGTACAAAGAAGGTTTTTTCTTTCAATTGATAAGAAGTATAAAACTACTCATAAATTGTTTGTTACTACATTTCAATTATATTGAAAAATCACTCACTGAAAGGTCTCAGAAGTGTATTTTTTTTTTTAAATATTCAATTCTCACCCCGAGTAACATAAATTTGTAAGACCTGATACAGCTTGTCGTGATGTAAAATTCTTGATTGGTTCTTGAGTAATCAAGGTTTTTAAAAAATTTTACTTAGCCGAAGGGCTCTAATCCTCAATAAGAAATAGATGGCGTGAAAAGGTTTTTCATTCCCACATGAGATTCGAAAGAGGAAACTTCCTGAGTAAAAACTGTACGCTCTACGAAAAGGATTCGATTTTACATTATGTATCTGTCGATGTCCCGCAGTTTTCCTAGAGCAGAAATAAATATCCATATTTCCTTATCGGGTGATATATTGACAATCGATTCTTTCTATTTTCAGAAACGTGTAGTTTTCTTTATTTCTAGTGAAAGCCTTCAATCCAAAACTATTGTGAGGAGCTATTGGAAGCATCCATGCCTGGCGATCGCCCGACTGAGGTTACAGTTCAGCTCAAACACTATAGTTTCTTGTAGTATCTGCAACCTCATCATCCTTTTGAGCTAAGAATGGAGGTTTTGAGAGTGTACATGGGTCTTCCTGCTAAGTTATCAGCAGCCATTGCCGGGCTCTCCCTGGTTTTAGCCTGGTTGTTGGACAGGGTGCTTCGACTCTAATCATATGGATAATGATAACAATAATAATGATAATTGTCAGTCTCTAGGAAAATGAAACTGTTCTTACCTCTGCCAACTATGAACGGCCTTTAAACCTTTAACGGAATTTATGGTTCTAACCAAGCTTTTTATTTTTTTCAGTTTTAAAAAGATTATATTGTTATTGTATCA
>NC_090758.1:27981364-27988864 GCF_036898095.1 Palaemon carinicauda | reverse complement strand
CCGACATTCTAATATACGACATCTCAGATAAAAAAAAAGACATGCACGTGTTAGCCCAACCATCAAGGCACACTTTCTAACACATAAAAATGAAAAAAAAATGAATAATATACGGCAATTCCTTACTACGTAGTAATTTTTACAAATATTGAAAAAAAACAGAAATTGGTAACCGCAGTTAAATACCCAATATACCAATAACTACGTCGTATCTGACAAAAACAAAGTCATGCATGGGTAGCCAGATCATCTAGACACACTTTCCAACACTAAACAAGCAAAAGTTTTACGACACTATTTGGCAATATCTTACGGAAAAATGACTTGGCAAAAAAATGAAAAAAAATGAAAAAGGGGCACTCGCGGTAAAATGGTCCTCGTGGTGATGAACGACATTTTAACTAAAAAAAAAAACATGCACATGGTAGCCAAACAATCCACCAAGACTTTCCACAACTGATAACCTATACAAGTTGCACCATTCTACGACAATTTCATAATACGTAATAACTTTAATAATTATGCAAACTACCCTAGAAGGGTAAACTCGGACGCGAACGACCCCGATGCGTCTCAGAAATCGGGGAAGGAGTACAGCTACAGCAATGCACATCTGGACACTACTAGAGCGTGTAGGGGAGACACCTCCTGCAGGTCGATCACCCACAAATTCAGTCACGGGGGTGAGTCACGTGAGAAAAACCTGTTTTTTTTTGACGCTCGGGGTCGCAAACGACCCACCGTACCTATCCAGGGTTAAAACACATGACGTAATATGTCATTTTGGATGAAGATGCTAGCGTGAGATTTGCTGTAGTCATGTAAAATCATAAACAGGATGTACTTTGCAGCCTCGGCAATGTAAAATTTTTCTGAAACGTCAACACCAATGCATAGTGTGTGAAAGCTTGTGTCGTCACCGGATGCAGGTGTCTTCCGAGAAAGAATGTAACAGTTTCCATATTGTGTTTAAATGCTACGACAACTAAGCATACGATATCTGTGATATCGATAATTTAAGCAGTTCATATCTATACTTCACCTGAATTGGTCATCCGACCAAACCAGCTCCACTCCTCTGATGGAGATGTTTAACTCTGTTGTTTTTAGAGAAAAAATTATTTTTAAAGTTACTAAGATGAACTTCATTATCAAAACTTAACATCTTAAACAACACATACTCAATGTGTGCTTATAAAAGTAGCACACTAATAAATGGTGGCAGCGGTTAAACTCTACGAATCAGAGAAAGATCTTCAAGTAATTATAATAATAAACTCTAAGAATTAGAGGAAGATCTTCAAGACATCAAAATAAAGCTGTAAAAACCAGAGAAAGATCTTCAAGAACTCAACGTTAATGTATCTACAATTTTGACTAAATAACATAGTCCATCGAAATCTATAACATTTAATGAATGTTATACATACAAACTGATGAACTGGATCTTCAATCAACATCGTAGGAAACCCAAGGACTGACGTTCAACGCTTACAAAACATATCCAGGAAGCACTACATTCAACGGAAACTCGAACGATACATCGCTAACATACATCAAGAGAGAGAGAGGATGTGACGACATCACACAGAACCATATATAAACTAAGTACAATTTTTTGAATTCATTCCAGTTTGGGCAGTGAAGTGTAGTTATCACGAGTCGTTAGTCGATTATTACTGGGGTGAGTGGTTTGCTAATCTCTTATTTTCCTTTCATTAAAGGAAACTGTGTTCAACTCCGAATTCTCATCTAGAATTTTTTCTCTCTTTGTGCTAATTCCTTTTTCTTTCAAAAATTTACAGGAAATATCTTTGTGTTCGGTTTTCTTTCAGAAATTCTCGGGAAATGTCTTGGGATTAGTAACATTGTTTGGGGAATTTTATTATACATATGCGTTTACGCAGTGGATGTCTGTATTCATATAGATATTTTGATAGAATTGCAAGGGGTCGAAGAGATAGGAAAAGAAATACAGCAGTCATGACGCCCCCTGTCAGCCCCACCCCTGGACTTAGTGGCGTAGGCCAGACTAATCCTCCCCCAATTGTGACGCTTGTAAATGCCAGGTCAGCAATCCTTCCTTTTCAGGGTCGAGTCAATGGGTTCTTGCCACAAAATGTGGAGTCATGGATTTCATCCGTCGATGCCCATTTAAATGCCAAACAAATCGTAGACCCTTTTGTACAATTACAAGAAGCTAAAAGTTTTATAGATTTTTCTAAGGGGGATGCGAGTGCGTATTTGAGAGGTGTTTCATTTCAAGAAGCTGTTACCTGGGATGATTTCAAAGTTAGGTTACGCGCAGTCTATGGGGGTGAAGAAGCCTTGGATGTAGTATTAACGTTAAGAAATACACTTAATCAAGCCACTATGAATCTGCTTAATGTTATTGAGAGAGCAGCTCTCATAGCTGATAGGCTTAATGAATATCAGGACATTTTAGGTAATTCCACTTGGGTTACTAGAGATAACATCTCCGTGAAAGATTTTTTACGATTTATGTATTTAACTTGCATGACACTTATGTTGCCTGAAGCTTTAGTGCGGTGTTTTGATAAAAAGTTAACGCCTGCAAGTACGGAATTGGATGTATATAAACAGATAAAAAGACACATGTCTAAGTGTCCAGATCTCGATCCCGTGTTAACTCAAGTTTTTGCAAAGAATGAAACAAAGCCACAAACAGTCAACGTAGTTAATAATAGTCAAGTAGCGGGAATGACGTGTTATAATTGCAAACGTCAAGGTCACTTAAGCACGGACTGCAGAATAAAATTCTGCTCAATTCATAATAGTTCGACAAATTCATACAATCAGTGTTACTCGCGTAAGACACAACAGAATCCCAGAAATACACAGTCATTTCCACAGTCAGTTCCATATGGAAATAAAAAGAAAAATCCTCATTTTAACAACAGGAAGAAACAACCAAATATCAATGCAGTTCAGAGTCCAAAGCAAACAAACACTTCTTCGAATAGCGCTGAGCCTGGGTCGTCAAACCAGACCTCGCAAGGTCAGACTAATTTTCAGAATGTGCAGAGCAAAGCAAATACCACATAGTTAACTCCAGAGGGGAAGAGAGTGATGTTGGGTCAAGGTCATTCGTGTCAACATCAATAGTATTGAATAATCAATTTAATGTTTTATCAGATAATTGTGAGGCAATAGATTTTCCTATGGAACACACGACCGAATTAAGTAAAGCAGTGCATGCTCCCGTAGATTTGCAACGAATTCATACAATGATAAGCCAAAATGAGTTACGACCAACCTTATATGCTGTAAATTTAGAACACAAATCCTTTACGTTATTTTTTGACTCTGGTAGTCCACGTAATATCATGGATTTGAAGACACATCATTTGTTGTTTTTGAACTTTCCGATTGAAAAATCCGGAGTTAGACTCTCGGGTATAGGAAATAATGAATTAAATGTCATAGGCATAACTCATCTTCAATTCAAAGTCGGTAAACGCACGTTTGCCGATACATTTGTTGTTGTACAAAACATAGATATGTATCCAGCTGTAATTATAGGATACCCATCTATGGGAAATTAAAACATTATCTTAGCCCCTGCCAAGCACGGCGTGTATATCAAAGGGAAGTTCTATAAGTCTTCTAATACCTTAAAATCAGTTTTGGATAAAAAGGAGACGACAAATGTAACCGTAACGTACGTTGAAGAACCAATAACTTGTCTCACTAATAAAGAAATAATATATGCGACCCAGCAGAATTCTCGTTCACCCGTAATATCATCTTGCACGCAATCTTATCGAGCCAAAGGTACCTTCGAATTTAATAGTGCAAATAAAGAAAATATTAATCCTTTCCGACACTTTGAAAACTAACGGATAGTCTGTCACACAAGCTATTTATACAGTAGGCTCACATCAACAATGTAATATTGAAGTCTGTAATCATTTAAATAACACTTTAGTAATTCACAAAAATCAACATATCTTGGATGTAGAAGTTTATAAACATCGTATTCTTACCGTTGCTGAAATCAATCACTCTCAATCAGTTGCGGATGAATACCTTTTGCGATCTATTAAAAATTAAATCAATAAAGACATTCAAGACGAAGAAATTCAGCAGAAAATTTTTGGACTTTTAACTAAATATCATGATGTTTTTTCCACTACGGATGGATCCTTAGGAAAAACAGATGTGATCGAGCATCAAATAAGGTTAAATGACAAGCAGAAAATTATCTATGTATCCTCGTACAGACTCCCTATGAAATTCCAGAATGAAATAAATGATGAAGTAGGTAAAATGCTAGAAGAAGGAGTCATTAGGAAATCAAACAGCCCTTATAATTTTCCTTTAATAGTTGTACCGAAAAAAGATCGAACATGGGGTATATGAGTAGACTTCCGTCGTCTAAACGAGGAGACGATCCCTGATCGATTCCCAGTGCCATGTACTGACGATATTTTGTCTTTGTTAGGTCAGAATAAATATTTTACCAGTTTGGACTTACTTAAAGGCTTTCACCAGATATCATTAGAAGAAGATAGTATCCCATACACAGCCTTCAGCACAGCCTGGGGACATTATGAATTTTTACGGATGCCTTTTGGTTTACGTTGTGCTCCTATAACATTTACAAGAATGATTAACATAGTGTTTGGAGACTTGTTAGGGGACATATTACATGCCTATATGTATGATCTTGTAATCTTTTCCAACACCTTAGAAGAACATCTACGTAAGTTAGAACTAGTACTACAGAGATTAAGACAACAAAACTTAAGGGTAAAGATTAGTAAGTGTGAATTTTTCAAAACAGAATTAATATATTTAGGTTTCATGGTGTCAAGCCAAGGTCTTAAAGTAGTCCATGATAAGGTGTCGGCTATACATAATTTTCCCATACCTACTAATGTCAAGGGAATACAGCAATTTCTGGGTTGTAGTGGATATTACAGGCGTTTTATACCCAACTATTCAATAATAGCCGCTCCTTTAACTGATCTTACGAAGAAGGGCGTAGATTTCATATGGTCTGAGCATCATCAACAGGCGTTTAATACCTTGAAAGATGAACTGTGTAGTTCTCCTATCTTAAAATTTCCTGACTTCGGTAAGGAATTCTTCATTGCAACAGACGCCTCAGACTTAGGAGTAGGAGGGGTATTGCTTCAGCAATATGATAAACAATTTTTCCTGATAGCTTTCTATTCACGAAAATTGAGAACTTCCGAAAGTAAGTATGCAGTAATAGACAAGGAAGGGCTAGCTATTGTTAATTCACTAGTGCATTTTAAGTTCATATCTATACTTCACCTGAATTGGTCATCCGACCAAACCAGCTCCACTGCTATGATGGAGATGTTTAACTCAGTTGTTTTTGGAGAATAAATACTTTTTAAAGTTACTAAGATGAACTTCATTATCAAGACTTAACATCTTAAACAACACATACTCAATGTGTGCTTATAAAAGTAGCACACTAATAAATGGTGGCAGCGGTGGGATGAGCTCTAAAACTAAAAGTATAGATTTTAAATATGGCACTATAGTTGAAAGACAAGAAGACGTTTTTATTACATCGAGCAACGTAGTTGTAGAAGTGAATATGCAAGCAATTTTTCTTCCAGAGAATGATGTCACTAGCTTAAGAACCACCATTTCAAGGTTTTCTGTCTCATTGGATGAGTTGCATAGAAGACATTTTCATTTGACTACAGAGAGTTTGCTTGGATCGACATTAAAAGTTGCAGAGATGCTATCTGATGACTTGAAAAATAAGACTTACGAGACAGGATCTTTGGCTTATGACCTTTTGATGTGGACTGTAGGACACGAACATAAAGAAAGACGAAATCCGTTTATTTATGCTGCATTAAACATCTTTGGGTCTATTGCAAGTTTAGGTTTAGGAATTTCCAATCCTCTTAAGATTAGTAATCAAAATAAGAAAATTGAGTTCTTGACTCATGAAGATGAATTGATTAGGTCAGAACTAAGGAATCAGTTAGCGTCAATCAATCAAATTATGGATTTAGTAAATGAACATTTAAATAATATCATTCAGATTATGGAAGTACAGGATTTGTTGGCAACGTTAACGTATTATGATTCAAAGATAGATCACATACATAACAGAATTGCACATTTCATTGAGAAATCCAAGGATTATATAGAAGCTATCACGTTAGCAACTAAAGGTGTACTGTCGCCCCATTTGTTGCCTATAAATTACTTAAAGTTGATTCTGGAGAACGGAAGGGATAAACTAGGCTATGTTCCTTTGTTAGGCGAACATAGGTTAGAATTTTATTACAGCCTAATTACAGTAAGCGTTGATAATAACAAGATTAGGATTACAATTCCCTTTGATTCTTCTGATGCCTGGCAATCTTACAGGATATCACCATTTCCGACTTTCATGCCGAATCACTCAAATCCAGTAATATCCAGTTTGACAAGACACGTATTGATTTCCCCAGACAAGGAAACATATACGGTCATTAAAGACTTAAATCAATTAACTCACTGTTCAGACGCAATGGATAGAAAAATATGTACAGCTGACTCATTTGAATTCCATAAAAACTTAATGGATTCATGCGAGTTAGGTATAGTGCTAGACGGTGCTCTCTCCCATACAAGTGAAAATTGTCTGGATAAGCTTTATCCCTTTGACAATAATGAGTTCAATTGCAGACTGAACAATGGCTCGTGGATACGATACGACAAGGACGGCTTCAATGTATCATGCCCTGACGGATCCACGTCATTCGCCCACATCTTTGTATCGGGACTTCCCCTAATTCCATGGTGACCGGACTAAGGACACTCATCAGAGAACGAGCCTACTTCGTGAACTTCACGTGGACATCTACAATGCCAGCACTACCTCTCCCGTACAATCAACAGGTTGCCAAGCAGTTGATGAAATTTACCGAGATGGACCACCTGTCACCGACTTATAAGGAAATTTTTCACCCCATACTAGTAGCAGGATTAGGCATTACGGTGATGATATTTATCGCCGTGAACATCCTTGTTTGGCGTAGGTTATGGTACAGTAGGAAGCTAAAACAGAACGTTTCGCCATGTCCAGACAAAACTCCTTATTTAATTCAGTTTAAAGCCGTTTGAAGTGGCCACCTCATTCGCTAAAGGAGTAAATTGCTCTGGAAAGTGTGTTTGTACGAAAAGCTGTTAGTACGCTAGTAATATGTAATTGAAGAAATTATCTACATTGCATTGTTAAAAATACATTTAAAAAAAAAAACATTTAAAAAAAATATAAATAATTTTTTCTCTCGGCATCTAATAAAATATATAAGCCGGAATGTTAAAAGAAAAGAGAAAAAAAATAAAAATAACAGAATCTATGGGCATCTAATAAAATATATCAGCCCTATATATATATATATATATATATATATATATATATATATATATATATATATATATATATATATATATATATATATATATATATATATATATATATATATATATATATAT
>NC_090758.1:27951364-27968864 GCF_036898095.1 Palaemon carinicauda | reverse complement strand
GACTGACATATTTGCCAGTTCCTTTCACACTCGTTACAGGACCCTGTTCCCTACCCCTCTGTCCTCTTTCGATGGCTGAGCCATTGTCTTTCTTTAGGCCGGCATCTTGCAACCTTACCATTGCCGGTAGGTTGCCGGAGCCAGCTAGACTCCCTCTCTAGCCATGACTTTGGCTGATGGCAGGGCATACTGCCGCCAGCCACATCATCTGCTGGCTGCTATGGTCCCTGCCGTTAGTTGATGACTGCCGGCAGCCAAGATGGTTGCCGACAACTCGAGACTGTCGGCAACTGCCGTCCCAGCCGGCAACTGCCGGCAGCCAAGATGGCTGCCGGTAGCTGGCCACGATGGCCGTGAGTGGGAAGTCCCTTCTGTCCCCTAGGTTCTTCAGTCCTCCCTTGGACTCCTGCTACAGGTTCTGTTGCCGGGGTACTGCCGGCCAGGCCGGCAAAGATAGTGCTGTCTCAGTTGGCAGCACGCTGACTGTACTGGTACTGCTGGAAGCTTGCCGGCCGGCAGTGTATCGGCGGTACCTTGCCGGCTGTGTATCGGCGGTACCTTGCCGGCAGTAGTACTGTAGCTGCATGAAAGCCTGAATGGTACATTCTCCCCTTCTATTAGAACCTTCTATCTGGAGAAAGGCAGTCAAATTGGACTTTTACATCCTTAATTACTGTAAACATTCACAGTAAGGAGTACCCTTTTTTCCATGCTATCTCTCTCTCTCTCTCTCTCTAGCTAGCATGCCGGGTATGCCGGCAAGACCTAGCTATGCCGGCAACATGCCGGCTGAACTACTGTATATGTTATACAGGTAGCCAGTATATCTGCAGTATAGATTATACTGCAGATAGAAAACTACTATATATTTTATACTAGTAGTTATTTCCAATATATTTTGGATATCCGACACAGGCATTTGCTGAGCCTAATCCTATATTGAATGAATATGATTTCTTCAATATCCTGATTAGAATCAGTATTAGGATTACCATACAATATTAAACACTTCAAGGCAAGAGTAATACACTCCTTACCCTTAAAGGGTAGAGCCTTTTTCCTTGAGTCTCCCTGATCAGGAAACTCTATATTTTAATATAGTAGGAAGACTACAGCAAATAGGCAGAGTGGGATATACAAATATATGTCTTTTATTTTCCTAGTCCTGCTGGCTTCATGCTAGATGGACCGTACTGTCATATGCTACTATGAAGGCAGCATAATGACTAGACTACAATACATGATGTACAGTAGCCAGTAAATTGCAATATAGACTTACTGCAATTAGAAAACTACAGTACCATTATACAGTAGTATTTTCTGACATACCTTGGGTACCCTTGTACGAGCATTCCGCTGGTACCGCTCATATATTGAATGAATAGTTTTCTTCAATATTCTGATCAAGGATCAGTCATCCTGACCCCAGAGTATTAACATTATTTTGGGACAGTTATTTGATACTTCTCTACCCCTAGGGGTAAGAGCCCTTTTACTTGGAGTTACTCAATAGAGAAATCTCCATGTAGATAATACTGAGGGGAGGTAACAGCATTTGCTCACAGTGGTACACAAGTATGTATCTCCTACTATCCCTTTATAGCTTACTATCCTAAGCTACTCTATTGTAAAGGACATTTGCATGTTGATTGTCAAGGAGATAATCCATTGTATACTCATTTGGTTTTCCTTTCTTTACAGGAGGAACACCAGATACCTTGTGCTGCAGTCCTCTGCAAGGCCAAGAGTAAGTATTTTTACGGTCATAATACTTGCAGGTTTCATGCCCCCTGCAATATTATTTCCGGATCCCTACATTATTGGAACCCATAGGTTTGCAATATATGTCGGACATTAATGTCTGAAGGTTTTGAAAATCCCAAGTCTACGCAGGCTAGGGATACAGCTCAATATAAATTACGCAACTGGGTGAGAGGCTTTCAAAAGATCTCTCCGGGACCTTTCCTACCTAATGATAGGATGCGTAAGCTACTATTTCCGTAAGCAAGTGAGAAAATAGTAGTGCCTCAGGAGCCAACTACATCCCCTGACGGCCAGAAAATCTTTGGGATTGAGGGCAAGAAGTGCCCCAGGGTAGAAGAGAAAAATGTTGTGTTGGAATTTCCTCCGCCTATGCCGGCTAAAGAGCCATCGATGTCGACATCTTCGTCTTCTACCCCTCTATTGGATAATGTGGTACAACTATGTACCCAGCTGAAGAATCAAATAGAGAGCTTTCGTAAACAAAACGAAAAGCAGGAAGTAAAACATAAGATAGAGCCTCGTAAAGCTTCTCTTGTCGCTTCCCAAGGGTCAGTCAAACGACCCATGAATCAAGACCTACCAACATGCTCCATAACCAATCCCTGGAGATTTGCGGAGCAGATGCCGATTTCAAATGGCAATCTCTACATCTCAGAGAAAATAGGTGCTGTTACTTTGGACAAAATTCAATTTTGGCCAAGCTTTGATGCTTTCCCTAATTGTTGGGTTCGACTGAAGTACGAACCAAAGTCAAGAAAAGGAACGGAACCAAAGGAGGTAATGATTATCGAACATGATAAGGCACAGACTATCCTTTCAAGTAGTCTAAAAAAGGCGGGTTATTCAGAGTCAAAGATATGCTCACTGAATAACAGACACCCTTCCTTTCTTGCGCCTACTTCACTCTCATTCCGCTTTATGGGGAAGGCATTTACTTCTGTTGCCAAAGTGGTAGAGGCGGGTAAGCCATGTCCCACACTCGATGAGTATCACCAGCTTTTCCCGGACAGGAAAAGGATTGGAAGGAAGTCCATTTGACATTTTCAGTAGGAAAATTAGACAAGGATGTTGCAAGTCGACAATTCAAGGTATGTCTTCCTAAATTGCCTGAGTTGCTTTTGTATAATGAACATGAGTCAAAGGAGAGACTTGCGACATCCCTTTCTCTACAAAACTACATAGAGTTGTGTTCAACCTACGAAAATACCCCAAACATGCTCATGGTCATAGCGAAAATGCATATGGCTACGCTGGTGAATGACCTTTACGCCTTTATGAAGGCTAGGAGAGCATGTAGAGAGTTTGTGTTCACTGCTGCAACAGTGAAACACGAAACAAGTAAGCTAATATCTTCCAACATCTGGGGTAAAGACCTCTTCCTACACGAGGTCATTAAGGAAGTAATTAAGAATGCCACCATGGAGAACATAAGTTTTCTCCAAAAATGGGGCATTCCTTCAAAGAGAAAATTTTCCGTGATTGTGGGTCCCCAACCTAAAAAGAAGATCGAAAATGCTGGAAATATCCGGGCTGCTCAACAACATCCCACTATTCCAGTGACCACGATGCTACAAGCAGATGGTCAAAAGTCTAAGCCTACTGACTATTCGAAGCATAAAGACGCTTCGGCTAGGAGGAACATTCCCTCAGGATCGCAGGACCTTCGATCATTCGGTCCAAAGCCTATTCAAGATGAGCCATTGATGGGAAACAGAAATGTCCCTACCATGGTTTCCTTACCTTCTCCTACAGTTCAAAACCCTCCTGGAGGAGTATACCTGAGAGCTATAGAGCATACAGGTGGTAAGAAAAATATAGCTCATCGAGTTCCAGGGAAGGCTGTTTTGTGTTCACGAGAAGGACTCAAAAAATCTCTGAGTCATTCTGAACTTGTCGCCACTCAACAAGTTCATAAAAAGCCACAAGTTCTGATTGTTAATTCTTCTGAACATATGGACCTTGTTCCAATTAGGGGTGTTCGTAGTCTTGTCAGACCTGAAAGGTGTCCTTCGGAACCCTCCATTCAACCACCCCCCCTTCCTCCTATCTAGAATTCATGTTACAGAAAGTAACATTCATCCTAGGAAAGATACGTGTCGGACTCACAGTTCTAAGTATCTTCATAGGATTGACGAACTTAGTCACGTCAAAGTCAAGCCTAGAAATAGTTCAGGTATTAATATACCTGATCGAGAGGCTGGGGTGGGCAGCAACTGAAGTGTATGGCCAATGTGCATTCAAAGAGATGACCCGGTTCCCGGGGCATCACGGATGCAAGATAAGCTTCTAGAAGTCTCGACTTTCTCCAGCTCAGGGGTTTCGATGGTTAAAAAACCATCGAAGCCCTCAATCACATCAACTCTCCTTTCCCTTGGGAACATAAAAGGAGCTCGTGGGGTCTGTCAAGAGACTCAGGTAATCAGTCAGATTGCCTTAATGCCAACAGGGGAAAGCGCTAAACTTTCCCAAGTTCGCAATAGTGACAGACCTGGTGCTAAGGGCACACCCGAAAGATGAGTTAAGAGCCTGGAGAAAACACGCATCAAACGCTTGAAGAGATAAGAAAAGACTGAGATCGGTCCCTCTTTAATCGCTTCTCTAACAAAAATTAAAGCACGAAAGTCCCAAGACTCTGCTGGTCCTTTCATGAGTGGGGAAGCCCCCTCCACACAGATCAGACTCCCTACGACTGATCTTGGACACCAAAGCGATAATAAGACGTCACAATCAAACGTCTCATACAGTCTTGGTGAAGTTACCTATCCCTCTCTTAAAGGGATGGCACCTACCAGCAGTTCATTTACAACTGATCCACAATGTGACGGTGGATACTCTATTTCGATCCAAGCCGATAGAGTTGGAATGGTCCATAGACACAGACATATTACCTCTCAGATGGGAACAAGTCCCGGAACTGCAGATCGACCTCTTCATCACAAGCGTCTTCAAGAAACTACCTCGATATGTAGCCCCATACGAGGATCCTCTACTGGGACTGATAGACGACATGTCTCTGGAATGAAAGGGATGGACTCAGGTATACCTGTTCATCCCATCCAATCACCTGCTGAAGGTCCTCAACAGGCTCAGATACTTCTAAGGGGGAGTAGCTCTTTTGGCTCCCAGATAGCCCAAGAGCAATCTCTCCTCCCTAATGAAGAAACTGAAGATGAGGCTGGTCCTAGTTCTGATCCTAGGTATATTTCCGAAGGTTTAGAAATTAACTGCCTTCGTTTTATCACAGAGAACCCAAACCCTTCACTTCATGATTTTCTCGCTCTAACGGTTAGAAAAAGGTTTGGGATCTCAGAAGGCAATATAGAATTCTTAGAAGAATACAAGGCCAAGTCAACTAGAAGACAATATGTGTCTTCCTGGAAAAAGTGGGATGCGTTTGTCAAAGCAAAAGGACCGAAAGAAATTTCAATGAACTTCTGTCTGTCCTTTTTCCACCTTCATAGCCAAGGCCTGGCGGCCAATACGATAAATACATGCAAGTCAGCCTTAACTAGGCCTCTGCTATATGCCTTTCAAGTGGATCTGGCGAATGAAATCTTTAATAAGATTCCGAAGGCATGTGCTAGGCTTAGGCCCGCAGTACCACCAAAGCCCATCTCTTGGTCTTTGGACAAGGTCTTACATTAGGCCTCATCTGTGGACAATGAAGATTGTTCTCTTAAGGATCTAACCCAAAAGGTTATTTTTCTGTTTGCTTTAGCCTTGTCATGTAATATAATGACATATATTAGGACATTTGCCTGTTGGGTATTCAAAGTGCTGCTCACTCATTTGACTCTCGCTGCGGCTTGTTAACGAAGCGATAACGTAGCCGAGATTTTGACTACGGGAGTCGGAAGCTCGTCGGCAAGCAAAGAGGTGCTCTGCTTTGAGGAGTATTGGGGCTGTATAAGGACGTGGTCCAGTAGCCCTTACATACACTGAAAGAATCCCAAGGTAATCTTCGTGACATGTTGTTAGGTTCTATGGTATTCTATATTGTATATAGAAAGTGTGTATAATTATTGTTTGTTTATGTGTGTAATTTTGTTTTAGGAGTGGACAGCATTTATCGTAATACGTCTTGAGTGGTGATACCTTTTTGTTACGTGTGCTTTATCTCTCCGTGGGTTTCTTTTAGGTAACTTTATAATTTTGTTTTATATGTTAATGAAATTTTTAATATGTTAATGAAACGTGACTTGAAAGTGTTGTGGTTTTGTGTTGATACGTTAGTTTTGGGTGTAATTGGTGTCGCCATTGTAAAACATTTTTATTTTCTGTTTTCTTTTAGGTGTTGACCGAAAGTCTTGTACCGACTATTTTACCTTGGTCAAGTTTAATTACGTTATACGTTGCTGTGTGTTAGATATGTATTTTTCGTGTTAGTTTGGTATTGTTTAGGTTTAAGTTTTTTGTAATAAATACTATGTTATAAAGAAAATAGTTTCCTTTCTGCTCTTTACCATTTGTCTTGTATATGATCCTTTTTTATAAGGGAACGGTCTACTTCACCCTAGTGAATTAAGCCATAACAGGCTTTGATTTTAAAAATTCACTTGACAATTTGGCGCCCGAACAGGGAACGTTCATTCATTTTTCAAGATTGTATGGTGTATTGCAGATAAGGTCTGTGAAACTTTTAGATATGAGTACTTTAAAAGAAATTGTTAGTTTGGGGAAGGAAATGGGTTACGAAGGTGATAATTTAAGGGATTTTGTTGAAAAGGAAAGACTTATTCGAGAGCGGGCACTAGAAAGGGAAAAGGGAATGGAGAGAGAAGAAAGGGAAAGAGAGAGAGAAGAAAGGGCAGTAGAAAGGGAAATACGAAAGCAGCAATTAGAAGTCGAACGATTAAAGTTACAGATGCAGGGAAATGAAAAAGATTCTAGTTTGTGTAAACCCTCGCTACCTAAACTGCCTGTTTTTAATGATATAACTGATAGTATTGACGCCTATATTTTAAGATTTGAACGTTTAGCCGTTAGTGCTGGCTGGAGCAAAGACATTTGGGCTGTTAGTTTAGCATCATTATTACAAGGGAAAGCTTTGGAAACTTACCAGCACCTTTCACCTGTTGAAGCTAAAGATTTCGATAGTGTTTAAGAGGCATTATTACGTTGTTTTCAGTGTACTTCGGAAGGATATAGATTGAGATTTCGTAACTGTAAATTCTTTAAGAACGAGACCGCTCAGCAATTTGGGAATAGATTGAAAAATAACCTTAAGAGGTGGGTGGAATTAGCAGATTGTGAAGAAACATTTGATGACTTGTTTTATTTAATTTTAATAAAACAATTTTTAAATGCTTGTGACAAAGATATGGTTGTATTCTTGAAGGAACATGAAATTAAAACATTTGATCAAGTTGTAAAATATGCCGAGATGTATATGGAGGCCCATTTAAATTATGGCAAAAAGGGTTTAAGTAGTGGTCATGAAAAGCACGGTGCCTCTGCAAGTAAAGTTACCACTGGGGATAGTAAATGGCAAACGGATGCCGATAGTGATAGGAAGGTTACGGCAAGAGATTGTTACGTATGTGGTCGTGGTAATCACCTTGCTAAAGATTGTTTTGAAAGGTTTGGGGGTCCAAAACGTAAAGGTGCGAGTAAGGGTGCGACAGAGAAAGCAGCTGTGGTTGGTCACGGGGGCAAGTTCATGGTGGATAAAGGTACAGTGGAAGGAGTAGAGGTTAATGTATTTCGTGATCCCGGTTGTACCACGGTGTTAGTTAAGAGGGCTTTGGTGCCGAAACACAAGTTTACTGGTAAGTATGTTGACCTTAAAATGGCTAATAACCAAGTTTTTAGATATCCTGAGGCTATTGTTGATGTCGTCTCGCCATATTTCACTGGCGAAACCTTAGCTGCCTGCATGCCTGATCCTATTTATGATTTAGTGATTGGGGCAATTGATGGTTCGACTGACGGGTTGAGTACGGAGGTTAGTGCTGTTACTACCCGACTGCAGAATCAAATGCAAGAGAAAAAGTTAAAGGGACCGTCAAAGCTTAAGGTTAAAGAAGTTATAAATTTAATGCAGAAAGAGAATATAGGGAAATTACAGGCTTTAGATGGGACGCTAAAAAAGGTTTTTGAGCATGCGAAGTCAAATAGGGTCTTTGTGAAGAATGAAAATAAATCTTGCTTCATGATTAAGAAAGGTATATTATATTGTAGAGTGCAAAATGAAGGCATTATTAAGGATCAGTTAGTTGTTCCTGATAAATTTCGTCATGCAGTAATAGAATTGGCTCACGATTCCTTAATGAGTGGACATTTAGGAATACAGAAAACCACAGCACGTATACAAAGTAATTTTTATTGGCCAGGTATGTCGGTGCAGATAACAAGATTTTGCAGGTCGTGTGACGCTTGTCAACGCACGGTTGACAAGGGAAGAATTAAAAAGGTGAAGTTGGGAAGAATGCCCCTGATTCAAGAAACCTTTCAGCGTGTTGCGGTGGACATAGTGGGTCCGATTGAACCCCGTGCCAGCGACGGATCAAGATATATTCTCACCATTGTTGACTATGCTACACGTTATCCCGAGGCAGTAGCTCTGAAGAATATAGATTCAGTCACTGTAGCTGAGGCTTTGCTGTCGGTATTCAGTCGAGTGGGAATTCCAAAGGAGGTGTTATCTGACAGGGGAACACAGTTCACCTCTGAAGTAATGCGTGAATTTAATCGCTTGTTATCTATTAAGAGTATTACTACTACCCCATATCATGCTATGTGCAATGGTTTAGTAGAAAAGTTTAATGGAGTGTTGAAGAAAATGCTCAGACGTATGTGTACAGAACAACCAAAGATGTGGCCTAGGTACATTGATCCTTTATTATTTGCATATCATGAAGTTCCGCAGTCTAGTACCAAATTCTCTCCGTTTGAGTTAGTATATGGTCATACTGTGAGGGGACCACTTAGTTTATTGAGGGAGCTGTGGGAAAATGAAGATAATGCAATTGAGGATAGCACGAGGACCACGTACGAGTATGTAGTAGACATGAGAGAAAGGTTACAGGATACATGTAGGCTGGCTCAAGAAGAGTTAGAGAGGGCTAGAGATAAGTATCAGTGTTACTATGATAAAAATGCTTGTAAAAGGGAAATAAATGAAGGGGACAAGGTCCTGTTGCTGTTGCCCACAAGTAACAATAAGCTTCTAGTGCAGTGGCAAGGTCCATTTGAAGTGGTAAAGAAAGTTAATAGGTATAATTTTGTTCTTAATATTAATGGGGTTGAGCGCAAATACCACATTAACATGCTTAAGTTATACTATGATAGGATAAGCGAAGGCAATAACGTGAAGGGTAAGTCTGTTGAGGCAGAGGACAGTGGGGATCTCAAATCTGGAGCTGTACTTTTCACAGATGATCAGGAGAGTGATGATCTTGCCTGTGTGGCAGTGATTAGTGAAGATAGTGATGAATATGAGGTAACAGTTGTGCCGAGTGATATTCAGAGTGAAGATGTGTCTAATGTTAAGATTAATCAGGAATTATCTGAAGATAAAAAGGAGGAGGTAGCTAGAATATTACAAGAATACAAGAATGTGTTTACTGATGTACCAGGTAGAACTAATGTGATTGAACATGTGATAAACCTGTCTAGTAAGGGTCCTGTAAGGTGTAGACCATATCCTGTACCTTATGCTCTGCAGCAAGATATGGATAAGGAGATTGAAAGAATGCTCAAATTAGGAGT
Organism: Palaemon carinicauda; assembly: GCF_036898095.1. Taxonomy (NCBI): domain Eukaryota; kingdom Metazoa; phylum Arthropoda; class Malacostraca; order Decapoda; family Palaemonidae; genus Palaemon; species Palaemon carinicauda. The sequence continues at coordinate 27,959,390 of NC_090758.1, read as the reverse complement.
TATCGAGTGCTCAAATTCTCCTTATGCTACACCTTTGATAGTGGTGAAGAAAAAAGATGGCAGTAACCGGATGTGCTTAGATTTTAGGAAGATAAACAAGCTTACGGTATTTGATTCGGAACCCATGCCAGATCAGAACTTAATTATGACTCGCGTAAGTAAGAGCAGGTATTTCACGAAAATTTACCTCTCTAAAGGATATTGGCAAATACCTTTAGAAAAACAGAGTAGAGAAGTAACCGCTTTTCAAACTAGTAGAGGACTCCTACAGTTTATAACTATGCCATTTTGTTTGTTAAATGCTGGTGCTACTTTTAACCGTATGATGGGGAAATTATTTAATGGTGTGAAAAATGTAGAGCTGTTTGTTGATGATATTTTGATTCATTCACAGGGGTGGGAAGTGCACAAGGAAACTCTGCGGCTGGTACTGGATATTTTAAGAAAAGCATTTCTCACAGCTAAGCCCTCCAAAACTGAAATTGGTTATTTTTCAGTTGAGTATTTGGGCAGTAAGATCGGTAACGGTATATCTCGGACAGCTGAGGACAAAGTAAGTAAGGTATTAAATGTAGACACACCAAAGACAAAAAGGGAGGTAATGTCTTTTCTTGGTTTGACTGGATACTATCGCCATTATATCCCTGACTATGCTATTATTGCTGCACCTCTAACAGATCTTATAAAGAAATCTCAACCCAATGTAGTAAACTGGAGCCTGTGTCACCAAGAATCTTTTGAAAAGTTAAAGAACATTTTAAGTAGCCATCCAATAGTTAGGTTGCCTGATTTAACCAAAGATTTTGTGTTGCAGGTAGATGCATCAAATTTGGGTTTAGGGGCAATCCTTATGCAATATGTTGATGGCGAACGTTGGCCAGTGCAATATGCTAGCAGGAAACTCAAAGGTGCAGAGCAGAATTACTCTGTAATCGAGAAGGAATGCCTCGCAGTAGTGTGGGCTGTGAAGAAGTTTTACCAATATCTATACGGGAAGGCATTCGTCATAGAATCTGATCACCAACCTTTGAAGTACTTAAACTCTGCTGGTCACATTAACAGTAGACTAATGCGCTGGGCCATGTATTTACAACAGTTTGAATATACCATACATAATATTCCTGGTAAAGAAAATGTTGGTCCAGACTGCTTGAGTAGGCTGTAAAAATTTGATTTCTTTCGAAAATTGTGGAGTAGTATGATTTTTATAGATTGGGGCACGTGTTACATGTTTGTCAAGTGTTGACCTTGTGTATGTTATTGACCTTGTATATATGTTATGTTCAAGTAATATATATATGTTCCTGTACAGGTTTTTTATTTGTACCAGTAGTATTTTTTTCTTGTGTTTGGTTGTAAGAAATTTTGCAATTTCTTAAATCATCAGAGAGATATTGTCATGTGATATAATGACATGTATTAGGACATTTGCCTGTTGGGTATTCAAAGTGCTGCTCACTCATTTGACTCTCGCTGCGGCTTGTTAACGAAGCGATAACGTAGCCGAGATTTTGACTACGGGAGTCGGAAGCTCGTCGGCAAGCAAAGAGGTGCTCTGCTTTGAGGAGTATTGTGGCTGTATAAGGACGTGGTCCAGTAGCCCTTACATACACTGAAAGAATCCCAAGGTAATCTTCGTGACATGTTGTTAGGTTTTATGGTATTCTATATTGTATATAGAAAGTGTGTATAATTATTGTTTGTTTATGTGTGTAATTTTGTTTTAGGAGCGGACAGCATTTATCGTAATACGTCTTGGGTGGTGATACCTTTTTGTTATGTGTGCTTTATCTCTCCGTGGGTTTCTTTTAGGTAACTTTATAATTTTGTTTTATATGTTAATGAAATTTTTAATATGTTAATGAAATGTGACTTGAAAGTATTGTGGTTTTGTGTTGATACGTTAGTTTTGGGTGTAATTGGTGTCGCCATTGTAAAACATTTTTATTTTCTGTTTTCTTTTAGGTGTTGACCGAAAGTCTTGTACCGACTATTTTACCTTGGTCAAGTTTAATTACGTTATACGTTGCTGTGTGTTAGATATGTATTTTTCGTGTTAGTTTGGTATTGTTTAGGTTTAAGTTTTTTGTAATAAATACTATGTTATAAAGAAAATAGTTTCCTATCTGCTCTTTACCATTTGTCTTGTATATGATCCTTTTTTATAAGGGAACGGTCTACTTCACCCTAGTGAATTAAGCCATAACAGGCTTTGATTTTAAAAATTCACGTGACAAACCTCTAGGGCTAGAGTTGGTGAAATAGTGGCCCTATCCAGAGATGAGTGTCACATTCAGTTCACGGAAGTGGGAGAACTGAATCTCTTTCCTGATCCATCCTTTCTCACTAAAAACGAGCTACCCACTAAGAGGTGGGGTCCCTGGAGAATATACCCTCTGAAGGAACATGTCTCTTTATGTTCTGTAGAGTGTCTAAAGGTCTATCTTCGTAGAACTTCAGACTTCAGGGGAGGACAGCTCTTTAAAGGAGAAACTTCTGGATCAAATTTATCCTTAAAACAACTAAGGGCGAAGCTCACCTACTTTATTCGTAGAGTGGATCCGGACAGTACTCCCGCAGGTCATGATCCGAGAAAGATTGCTTCATCACTGAACTTCTTTTAGTATATGGACTTTGAGCGCCTTCGTTCATACACTGGATGAAAATCATCCAGATTGTTTTACAAACACTATGCAAAACAAGAGCATGAACTGAAACACTTCGTAGTGGCGGCAGGTAGTGTATTAAAACCTGCCCCCTAATTACTGTGGTAAACAGTTAATGGTTTGGGACCTCACATGTCCTCGCACATGTAAAGGATGAGAATCATCCAGTGTTCTACAAACACTATGCTAGTCAAGTCCATGATCTGAAGCAATATTCGGTGATGCCAGGTAGAATATTTAACCTGCCGTCTAAATTCTACGATGAACAGCTAATTGACTGGGACTGTCAATTAAAGGGAGAAGAGGTCATCCTTCCTAGGTGTGACTTCTTTTGATTAAGTGTTACCATGATAACACTAGCTCTGTTCAAAATCCTAGGTGTGGAATTATACAGATAGCACTAGTGCCGGTGTACGAAGTACAAAGTGCATGTAGAAGTAACCAGTACAGGAATTATGAAGAGAAACTGTTCTATAATTTTTCTTCAGTCTGAGAGTAGCACTCATCATTTCTTCCTTCAAGAGAGAAATATAGTCTCTGTACTCGTTACAGTTATAATCCCATTGTCATACTATATTCGTTTTACTATACATCTCTTTTAGTCATTTATTAGGAATAAATGTCCATTAGAATGTAGTGCGTCCATTTTCGCCACACAATTGTATGTATACATGCCAGAGTTCTTCAACTTACCAAACTAGGTATCCCTCATATATTTGTATGCATCAAATGATAGATATAAGAGACACTGATGTTATTTTGGCAAAATATACAACTTTGAGACTATTTGTATATTCAGTGTATACTTATGTTTGGTCATACAATATATGTTAACCTCGAGACCCCTTTTCTACTGTCTAGATGACTCTTCCCTGTAGGAGGCAGGAAGCACTAACATTGTTTATGATTAGTGATGGTGATGAATAACGGTGACGTCACTCGTCTCAATTGGTGCTCATGACCATAGAAAAGGTTGCTATAAGGTTAAGGCACTGATGAAAATCCACAAATACACTAATGCTCTTGTATGCTTCAATCAGCACGACATGGCTTGAGCCCAAAAAACGGATTTTGAGCGAAGCAAAAAATCTATTTTAGGGTGAAATAGCAATGTCGTCCTGAGGGACCCACCCATCTCTTCTAAAAAGAAAAGATCTTCACAGTATCCCCACCCCCGTGGTACTGTATCTGTAACACCATGCTCAATGCTACAAGGAATGTCCGCCATCGTGGGAATGGCGCTGTTATCATACTCAATGGTAGTACGAGAACGGGGTAGCCTTGATACGGCTCCCTTTTATTTTGCCACACCTCCTCTAAGCGTAAACGCTATTAGGGGTGCAGATTGCTATGAGGCGTGTCAAGAATACGTCACTGATATTATGCGATATCCTCGGGAGTAAATTTAGGGATATTAGCGCCAGGAGTTAGAATTCTAGATACCTAAAGGTAGAATTCTCTGGGAATATAACTGTAGTACATATATCCCTTAGGAAGCTACTTTACGGGGGATTTCCATCAGGACGACATGGCTATCTCACCAAAAAATAGATATTTTGATTCATTCAAAATCCGTTATATATATATATATATATATATATATATATATATATATATATATATATATATATATATATATATATATATATATATATATGTATATATATATATATATATATATATATATATATATATATATATATATATATATATATATATATATATATATATATATATGTATATATATATATATATATATATATATATATATATGTATATATATATATATATATATATATATATATATATATATATATATATGTATATATATATATATATATATATATGTATATATATATATATATATATATATATATATATATATATATATATATATATATATATATATATATATATATATATATGTATATATATATATATATGTATATATATATATATATATATGTATATATATATATATATATATATATATATATATATATATGTATATATATATATATATATATATATATATATATATGTATATATATATATATATATATATATATATGTATACATATATATATATATATATATATATATATATATATATATATATATATATGTATACATATATATATATATATATATATATGTATACATATATGTATATATATATATATATATATATATATATATATATATATATATATATATATATATGTATACATATATGTATATATATATATATATATATATATATATATATATATGTATACATATATGTATATATATATATATATATATATATATATATATGTATACATATATGTATACATATATGTATATATATATATATATATGTATATATATATATATATGTATATATATATGTATATATATATATGTATATATATATATATATATATATATATATGTATATATGTATATATATATATATATATATATGTATATATTTATATATATATATATATATATATATATATATATATATATATATATATATGTATATATGTATATATGTATATATATATATATATATATATATGTATATATGTATATATGTATATATATATATATATATATATATATATATATATATATATATGTATATATATATATATATATATATATATATATATATATATATATATATATATATATATATATATATTTATTTATTTATAAATATGTATATATATGTATATATATGTATATGTATATATATATATATATATATATATATATATATATATATATATATATATATATATATATATATATATATATATATATATATATATATATATATCACTCACTCACTCACTAAATCCCGTCCGGAATTCTCCGGGTTGGGTCCTGCATCTGATATCGCCATTCTCTCCACAGACTCCTATCCAATGCCATCTGTGCCAGCTGCTGAAATGTCTCGCCTCTATTTGCTTTCTTGAAGGTTTTCACCCATGTATCTCTTGGTCGTCCTCTCGGTCTATTTCCGGCCACTTGACCATGCAGCACTATCTTTGGCCATCTGTCCTGTTCCATCCTCTGTACATGCCCAAACCATCTCCTCTGAATATCTTCCACTCTAATCAGAATTGTGTCCTCAACACCAGCCATTTCTCTCACTCTCTCGTTCGTAATTCTGTCCTCCCAGAAAAAGTTATAGGCCTATCAGTCTATTACCACATCCTTATAAAGTTTTAGCAAAAACCACAGATTCTTCTCAGACATTTCATTTCAAAGGATAATAACTTTTTCTCTTCTCTCTTCTTCAGTATCCAGCATTCAGCACCGTATATCACTGTGGGGATTACTATTGCTCTTAATAGCCTAATTTTGAACTTAATGGATATATTTCTATCTTTCCAGATTCTTCTTAGCCTTCCAAATGCTCTCTGGCCACTTGAGATTCGGTCTTGAATTGCTCTTTCCATCTTTCCATCTGCTGTGAAAAACACTCCCAAATATTTAAACTCATTGACTTGTTCCACTTCTCCCTCTGATAGCTGTATTTCTAAGGCCTCTCTCTGGCGTCCAATTTTCATACTTTTGGTTTTCTCTCTATTTATCACTAATTCATACCTACTGCACTGCTCTTCCACCATCCTCAATACTCTCTGTAGTTCCTTCTTAGTTTCTGCTAAAAGCACTATGTCATCTGCATACCTCATGTTAGATATTTTTGTCCCTCCTATATCTATGCCACCCTCATAATCTCCAAGTGCCATTCTCATAACCCATTCCAAGTATAGGTTGAAGAGGTGTGGTGATAGTGGGCAACCCTGTATAACACCACCAGTGGTTATGAACTCTTCTGTCAAACACTTTCCTTTTCTTACTCTAGCCTATGTCCTTTCATACAATCTCCTGATGGTTTCCAGTATTTTTGGTTCTAATCCCCATTCCTTCAAAATCCTAATCATTCCTTCCCTCCATATGGAGTCAAACGCTTGCCTGAAGTCAATAAAAACACAATACAGATCTTTTTCCTTCTCCCAGAATTTTTCTATGATTTGTGAGAAGGTGAATACATGATCGATTGTTCCTCTACCCGCCCTAAATCCTGCTTGACCCTCATCAATTATTTCCTCTTGCCTTGCTATTCTACTTTGTATGATTTTTGCTAAAACTTTATAAGCATGTGGTAATAGACTGATAGGCCTATAATTTTTGCATAAAGTGGTGTCCCCTTTCTTGTGTGTTGGAATTATAATGTTTTCAATCCAATCATTTGGAGCTGCTTGTCCATCGACTATGTCCCTGCATAAATCACACAACCATCTTTCTACCATCTCACCGCCTGCTTCAAGCAATTCCTTTGGTAGTCCATCTATTCCTGGTGCTTTCCCACTTGACATAGCTCTTAAAGCTTTTCCCACTTCTTCTATCAGGAGATCTGGCGTTTCCTGTATGTTCCTTAGCTCTCCTCTTAGTTCTGGATAATCTTCTCCAGTTACCCATCTTCCACTTCCTTTTAGTTGTTCCTCGTAGTGCGTCTTCCAGATCTTCTCAACATCAGCCGTTGCCGATACCTTGTTGCCATCAGCATCTCTTACAGCAATTCCATTGTTTTTCCAACCCCTTGTTAATCTGTCTACTGCGGTGAATAGCTCTCTTGAATGGCCGTTTCTGAAACATTCCTCACATGTTTAACACAGGTCTTCTATCCATTTTATTTTTGCTCTTTTGCATTTATTGTCCACTGCTCTGCATTTGTGTCTATAACTTGCTTTGTTTTCTTGGGATGGGTTTTCATTCTTTGTCTTTTTTGCTTCTCTCCTCTGTTGGCATGCATCCAATACTTCCTCTGTGACCCACTGTTGCTTTGCTCTCCTTCTCCTTCCCAAAATACTGTCGGCTTCCTCTTTAATTATGTCTCGTACCCGATAAAAGTCAATGACAATTCTACTGTACTTATACCTGTCTAATTCAGGTATTTTGTACTTTAGAATTGAAATCAACCCCGAGGTCGTTAAGAGAATCCAGACATTAATATATCAAAAATATATATGGCTTATTTGAATATGAAAAACACGTAAAAATGTGCAAAATTTATCATTAATTGAATGCCAAGTAACAAACTACCAATTAGCTACGATGGTGAAGATGGGTTGATTTCAATTCTAAGTACAAAATACCTGAATTCGACAGGTATAAGTACAGTAGAATTGTCATTGACTTTTATCTTTCTTCGTGGCCAAGTGGGTTAGTCACTGTCTATATAAGCTTGCCGACCAGGGTTCGATTCCCGGCCGGAGCCAAGCTCTTGTCTTTGTGTGATTTCGCCTGGGGCTCTGATCCCGAGGTCGTTAAGAGAATCCAGACATTAATATATC
>NC_090758.1:27931293-27941293 GCF_036898095.1 Palaemon carinicauda | reverse complement strand
CCCTTACCCTTATATAGTATTACAATACACGCACAAATCCAATCTACTGGTACCATTGACAACATCAAACACATATTAAACAATCTCACCAACCATTCAAGTACAGTCACACCCCGTTCCTTCAACATCTCAGCTTTCACACCATCCATACCAGATGCTTTTCCTACTCTCGTTCCATCTAGTGCTCTCCTCACTTCCTCTATTGTAATCTCTCTCTCTCATTTTCATCTCCCATCACTGTCACCTCAACACCTGCAACATCAATTATATCTGCCTCCCTATTATCCTCAACATTCAGCAAACTTTCAAAATATTCCGCCCACCTTTTCCTTGCCTCCTCTCCTTTTAACAAACTTCCATTTCCATCTTTCACTGTCTCTTCAATTCTTGCGCCGGCCTTCCTTACTCTCTTCACTTCTTTCCAAAACTTCTTCTTATTCTCTTCATATGACTGACCCAGTCCCTGACCCCACCTCAGGGCAGCTGCCCTCTTTGCCTTACGTACCTTGTGGTCTACTTCCACATTTTTCTCTCTATATTTTTCATACTTCTGTATACTATTACTCTGCAGCCATTCTTCAAAAGCCCTCTTTTTCTCTTCCACTTTTACCTTCACTCCTTCATTCCAACATTCACTGCCCTTCCTCATGCTGCCTCCAACAATCTTCTTGCCACATACATCACTTGCAATCCCAACAAAATTTTCTTTTACTAACTTCCACTCCTCCTCTATATTACCAGTTTCTCTTACTATCACCTCGTCATATGCCATTTTCAACCTTTCCTGATATATACTTTTTACCCCCGGTTTTATTAGCTCTTCAACCCTCACTAGCTCCATTTTACATCCACCTACTCTATTCCCCCACTCTTTTGCTACAACTAATTTTCCTTCCACCAAAAAATGATCAGACATATCGTTAGCCAATCCCCTAAACACGTGCACGTCTTTCAATCTTCCAAACATTCTTTTCGTTATCAACACATAATCCATTAATGCCCTTTCTACTACTCTTCCATTTGCCACTCTTACCCATGTACATATATATATATATATATATATACATACATATATATATATATGTATATGTGTATATGTATATATATATATATATATATATGAGTGTGTATATATATATATATATATACATATATATGGATAAATATCAACACAACATCGTGTTCAAATAATAATAAATTTCTACCTCATACTTGGGATCGAACGCTAGCCCATTCTAATGAAAGGCCAGGTCGAAACCAACCATGCCACCACGAGAGGCCATAAAAGATATCGAAACCTGACGCTACCTAGCTGTCCGAGGATTTACCTGGCGAGACATCAGTCTCTTACCAGCGAGTTTTACCCAATATCCCGGCCCACCACGTGACACAACTGGTAGTAATTCATTCAAATTATCCCTAATGAGTCAATATGGATAAATATATACACAACATCGTGTTCAAATAGTAATAAATTTCTACCTCATACTTGGGATCGAACGCTAGCCCCTTCTAATGATAGGCCAGGTCGAAACCAACCATGCCACGAGAGGCCATAAAAGATATCGGAACCTGACGCTACCTAGCTGTCCGAGGATTTACCTGGTGAGACATCAGTCTCTTACCAGCGAGTTTTACCCGATATCCCGGCCCACCACGTGACACAACTGGTAGTAATTCATTCAAATTACCCCTAATGAGTCAATATGGATAAATATTAACACAACATCGTGTTCAAATAGAAATAAATTTCTACCTCATACATGGGATCGAACGCTAGCCCCTTCTAATGAAAGGCCAGGTCAAAACCAACAATGCCACGAGAGGCCATAAAAGATATCAGAACCTGACGCTACCTAGCTGTCCGAGGATTTACCTGGTGAGACATCAGTCTCTTCCCAGCGAGTTTTACCCGATATCCCGGCCCACCACGTGACAAAACTGGTAGTAATTCATTCAAATTACCCTTAATGAGTCAATATGGATGAATATCAACACAACATAATGTTCAAATAGAAATAGATTTCTACCTCATACTTGGGATCGAACGCTAGCCCCTTCTAATGAAAGGCCATGTCGAAACCAACCATGACACGAGACACCATAAAAGATATCCGAAATTGACGCTACCTAGCTGTCCGAGGTTTTACCTGGCGAGACATCAGTCTCTTACCAGCGAGTTTTACCCGATATCCTGGCCCACCACGTGACACAACTGGTAGTAATACATTCAAATTACCCATAATGAGTCAATATGGATAAATATCAACACAACATCGTGTTCAAATAGAAATAAATAAATATATATATATATATATATATATATATATATATTTACACATATATTTATATGTATGTGTGTATATGTACTCATATATATATATATATATATATATATATATACATAATTATATATATATATATATATATATATATATATAATCTAGGGCTCAAGCCATGTCGTGCTGATGGAAGTTCCCCTTCAAGTACCTTCTTAAGGGATAAATATACTACAGTGATATTCCTAGAGAATTTTACCTTTAGGTATCCAGAATTCTAACTCCTGGCGCGAATATCCTTAAATTTTCTCCCGAGGATATCGCATGATATCAGGGACGTATTCTTGACACGCCTCATAGCAATCTGCATCCCTAATAGCGTTTACGCTTCGAGGAGGTGTGGCAAAATAAAAGGAGCCGTATCAAGGCTACCCTGTTCTCGCACAACTATTGAATATCATAACAGTGCCATTCCCATGATGACGGACATTCCTTTTTTTATAGCGATTTTGCTCGGTTGTATTCCCTGCTGATCTAACTTTTTGATCATTTTACAGGATATTATTATGCATTTTCCATCTTATTCCGCGTCTTGAAAGTTGAGTATGGGGTCTTTACTATGAGTATATTTTAGCTCCTGTTTCACAATGAAATTAGAGTATTTGATTGTGCCTAAGAGCTAGGCCAGTTACTGGAGGCGCCATGGGCGCTGTCGTTCGTTAGGCATGTGTTATTTAGATAGCAGAACGACTTCCAGTTTTAAATAGCCTTATTCAATTATTTTAATTATTTAGCTATTTAGGCAATTATTCTTGTAAAGATTTGATAATGTGCATAATTTTTTCCTTTTTCTCTGTCGATCGTATAGTTAAAGTTTCTGTGATTTAGGTACCCGAGATCTTGTCTATCCGAGGTAACCTAACCTAGACGTTATACTATACGTCCAGACATTCCCTGATTAACTTGTGTATTGTTTTCATTCAGTGGAGACTGATACCTCCAAGAATGTTATGAAACATTACACGTCTCTTCGGAGATTTAAGGGTAATCTCTTTCCCTCTGAGTGTAGCCTCAGGCTACAACCCTAATGGTCATGCCTTGAATTTTATTCAGACATGGCTAACTTAGGGTTTGTCCTGACTCTTCCCTTAACCGTTGGTTGTGGTATACTAGAAGGTTCTGGGATTTAGTCAGAATCTCAGAGTATTTAGTCTTATGTCAGCGACCTACCAGCAGGGCGAATTGGTTTTAGGATACCATCATTCCCCTGCCGGCTAGGTGGCCGGCAATGAGGTTAGCCCTTATTAGCCGCACTCGAAGTTATGGTAGGATACAATCTTCTCCTTGCGACTAAAAGACTAGTCCTGTGCCACAGTACTCTGCGCTGAAGAGTAATATTCTTTAGCCTAGGATAACGTGGCACTGGAACTCTGTTTCTTCCTTGTTGAGATGAGGCGGCAGTGCCGCCATCCCCTTAACTGTGTCGGCAATCTCTGGGATGGAGAACTGAGTCTCTCCTGTCACCTGGGGTTCTGCCGATACTGAAACGGAGTTTCTTTTAACAGGTGGTAGAACTGACATATTTGCCAGTTCCTTTCACACTCGTTACAGGACCCTGTTCCCTACCCCTCTGTCCTCTTTCGATGGCTGAGCCATTGTCTTTCTTTAGGCCGGCATCTTGCAATCTTACCATTGCTGGTAGGTTGCCGGAGCCAGCTAGACTCCCTCTCTAGCCATGACTTTGGCTGACGGTAGGGCATACTGCCGCCAACCACATCATCTGTTGGCTGCTATAGTCCCTGCCGTTATCTGATGACTGCCGGCAGCCAAGATGGTTGCCGACAACTCGAGACTGTCGGCAACTGCTGTCAACTCGAGACTGTCGGCAACTGCCGTCCCAGCCGGCAACTGCCGTCCCAGCCGGCAACTGCCGTCCCAGCCGGCAACTGCCGTCCCAGCCATCAACTGCCGGCGGCCAAGATGGCTGCCGGTAGCTGGCCACGATGGCCGTGAGTGGGAAGTCCTTTCTGTCCCCTAGGTTCTTCAGTCCTCCCTTGGACTGCTGCTACAGGTTCTGTTGCTGGGGTACTGCTGGCCAGGCCGGCAAAGATAGTGCTGTCTCAGTTGCTAGCACGCCGACTGTACTGGTACTGCTGGAAGCTTGCCGGCCGGCAGTGTATCGGCGGTACCTTGCCGGCAGTAGTACTGTAGCTGCATGGAAGCCTGAATGGTACATTCTCCCCTTCTATTAGAACCTTCTATCTGGAGAAAGGCAGTCAAAATAGACTTTTACATACTTAATTACTGTAAAAATTCACAGTACGGAGTACCCTTTTTCCATGCTATCTCTCTCTCTCTCTCTAGCTAGCATCTGTTGGCTGATATAGTCCCTGCCGTTATATGATGACGGCCGGCAGCCAAGATGGTTGCCGACAACTCGAGACTGTCGGCAACTGCCGTCAACTCGAGACTGTCGGCAACTGCCGTCCCAGCCGGCAACTGCCGTCCCAGCCATCAACTGCCGGCGGCCAAGATGGCTGCCGGTAGCTGGCCACGATAACCGTGAGTGGGAAGTCCCTTCTGTCCCCTAGGTTCTTCAGTCCTCCCTTGGACTGCTGCTACAGGTTCTGTTGCCGGGGTACTGCTGGCCAGGCCGGCAAAGATAGTGCTGTCTCAGTTGCTAGTACGCCGACTGTACTGGTACTGCTGGAAGCTTGCCGGCCGGCAGTGTATCGGCGGTACCTTGCCGGCAGTAGTACTGTAGCTGCATGGAAGCCTGAATGGTACATTCTCCCCTTCTATTAAAACCTTCTATCTGGAGAAAGGCAGTCAAAATAGACTTTTACATACTTAATTACTGTAAACATTCACAGTAAGGAGTACCCTTTTTCCATGCTATCTCTCTCTCTCTCTCTAGCTAGCATGCCGGGTATGCCGGCAAGACCTAGCTGTACCGGCAACATGCCAGCTGAACTACTGTATATGTTATACATGTAGCCAGTATATCTGCAGTATAGATTATACTGCAGATAGAAAACTACTATATATTTTATACTAGTAGTTATTTCCAATATATTTTGGATATCCAACACAGGCATTTGCTGAGCCCAATCCTATATTAAATGAATATGATTTCTTCAATATCCTGATTAGAATCATTATTATGATTACCATACAATATTAAACTCTTGAAGGAAAGAGTAATACACTCCTAACCCTTAAAGGGTAGAGCCTTTTTCCTTGAGTCTCCCTTATCAGGGAACTCTATATTTTAATATAGTAGGAAGACTACAGCAAATAGGCAGAGTGGGATACACAAATATATGTCTTTATTTTTCTAGTCCTGCTGGCTTCATGCTAGATGGACTGTACTGTCATATGCTACTATGAAGGCAGCATAATGACTAGACTACAATACATGATGTACAGTAGCAAGTAAATTGCAATATAGACTTACTGCAATTAGAAAACTACAGTACCATTATACAGTAGTATTTTCTGACATACCTTGGTACCCTTGTACGAGCATTTTGCTGGTACCGCTCATATATTGAATGAATAGTTTTCTTCAATATTCTGATTAAGGATCAGTCATCCTGACCCCACAGTATTAACATTATTTTGGGACAGTGATTTGATACTTCTCTACCCCTAGGGGTAAGAGCCCTTTTACTTGGAGTTACTCAATAGAGAAATCTCCATGTAGTTAATACTGAGGGGAGGTAACAGCATTTGCTCACAGGGGTACACAAGTATGTATCTCTCACTATCCCTTTATAGCTTACTATCCTAAGCTACTCTATTGTAAAGGACATTTGCATGTTGATTGTCAAGGAGATAATCCATTGTATACTCATTTGGTTTTCCTTTCTTTACAGGAGGAACATCAGATACCTTGTGCTGCAGTCCTCTGCAAGGCCAAGAGTAAGTATTTTTACGGTCATAATACTTGCAGGTTTCATGCCCCCTGCAATGTTGTTTCCGGATCCCTACATTATTGGAACCCATAGGTTTGCAATATATGTCGGACATTAATGTCTGAAGGTTTTGAAAATCCCAAGTCTATGCTGGCTAGGGATACAGCTTAATATAAATTACGCAACTGGGTGAGAGGCTTTCAAAAGATCTCTCCGGGACCTTTCCTACCTAATGATAGGATGCGTAAGCTACTATTTCCGGAAGCAAGTGAGAAAATAGTAGTGCCTCAGGAGCCAACTACATCCCCTGATGGCCAGAAAATCTTTGGGATTGAGGGCAATAAGTGCCCCAGGGTAGAAGAGAAAAATGTTGTGTCGGAATTTCCTCCGCCTATGCCGGGTATAGAGCCATCGATGTCGACATCTTCGTCTTCTACCCCTCTATTGGATAATGTGGTACAACTATGTACCCACCTGAAGAATCAAATAGAGAACTTTCGTAAACAAAAGGAAAAGCAGGAAGTAAAACGCAAGATAGAGCCTCGTAAAGCTTCTCTTGTCGCTTCCCATGGGTCAGTCAAACGACCCATGAATCAAGACCTACCAACATGCTCCATAACCAATCCCTGGAGGTTTGCGGAGCATATGCCGATTTCAAATGGCATTCTCTACATCTCAGAGAAAATAGGTGCTGTTACTTTCGACAAAATTCAATTTTGGCCAAGCTTTGATGCTTTCCCTAATTATTGGGTTCGACTGAAGTACGAACCAAAGTCAAGAAAAGGAACGGAATCAAAGGAGGTAATGATTATCGAACATGATAAGGCACAGACTATCCTTTCAGGTAGTCTAAAAAAGGCGGGTTATTCAGAGTCGAGGATATGCTCACTGAATAACAGACACCCTTTCTTTCTTGCTCCTACTTCACTCTCATTCCCCTTTATGGGAAAGGCATTTACTACTGTTGCCAAAGTGGTAGAGGCGGGTAAGCCATGTCCCACACTCGATGAGTATCACCAGCTTTTCCCGGACAGGAAAAGGATTGGAAGGAAGTCCATTTGACATTTTCAGTAGGAAAATTGGACAAGGAGGTTGCAAGTCAACAATTCAAGGTATGTCCTCCTAAATTCCCTGAGTTGCTTTTGTATAATGAACAGGAGACAAAGGAGAGACTTGCGACATCCCTTTCTCTACAAAACTACATAGAGTTGTGTTCAACCTACGAAAATACCCCAGACATGCACATGGTCATAGCCAAAATGCATATGGCTACCCTGGTGAAGGACCTTTACGCCTTTATGAAGGCTAGGAGAGCATGTAGAGAGTTTGTGTTTGCTGCTGCAACAGTGAAACACAAAAAAAGTAAGCTAATATCTTCCAACAACTGGGGTAAAGACCTCTTCCTACACGAGGTCATTAAGGAAGTAATTAAGAACGCCTCCATGGAGAACATAAGTCTTCTCCAAAAACGGGGCATTCCTTCAAAGAGAAAATCTTCCGTGGTTGTGAGTCCCCAACCTAAAAAGAAGATCGAAAATGCTGGAAATATCCGGGCTGCTCAACAACATCCCACTATTCCAGTGACCACAATGCTACAAGCAGATGGTCAAAAGTCTAAGCCTACTGACTATTTGAAGCATAAAGATGCTTCGGCTATTAGGAACATTCCCTCAGGATCGCAGGACCTTCGATCCTTCGGTCCAAAGCCTATTCAAGATGAGCCATTGATGGGAAACAGAAATGTCCCTACCATGGTTTCCTTACCTTCTCCTACAGTTCAAAACCCTCCTGGAGGAGTATACCTGAGAGCTATAGAGCATACAGGTGGTAAGAAAAATATAGCTCATCGAGTTCCAGGGAAAGCTGTTTTGTGTTCACGAGAAGGACTCAAGAAATCTCTGAGTCATTCTGAACTTGTCGCCACTCAACAAGTTCATAAAAAACAGCAAGTTCTGAATGTTAATTCTTCTGAACATATGGACCTTGTTCCAATTAGGGGTGTTCGTAGTCTTGTCAGACCTGAAAGGTGTCCTTCGGAACCCTACAGTCAACCACCCCCCTTTCTCCTATCTAGAATTTATGTTACAGAAGGTAACATTCATCCTAGGAAAGATACGTGTCGGACTCACAGTCCTAAGTATCTTCATAGGATTGACGAACTTAGTCACGTCAAAGTCAAGCCTAGAAATAGTTCAGGTATTAATATACCTGATCGAGAGGCTGGGGTGGGCAGCACCTGAAGTGTATGGCCAATGTGCATTCAAAGAGATGACCCGGTTCCCGGGGCATCACGGATGCAAGATAAGCTTCTAGAAGTCTCGACTTTCTCCAGCTCAGGGGTTTCGATGATTAAAAAACCATCGAAGCCCTCAATCACATCAACTCTCCTTTCCCTTTGGAAGATAAAAGGAGCTCGTGAGGTCTGTCAAGAGACTCAGGTAATCAGTCAGATTGCCATATTGCCAACAGGGGAAAGCGCTAAACTTTCCCAAGTTCGCAATAGTGACAGACCTGGTGCTAAGGCACACCCGAAAGATGCGTTAAGAGCCTGGAGAAAACACGCATCAAATGCTTGAAGAGATAAGAAAAGACTGAGATCGGTCCCTCCTTAATCGCTTCTCTAACAAAAATTAAAGCACGAAAGTCCCAAGACTCTGCTGGTCGTTTCATGAGTGGGGAAGCCCCCTCCACACAGATCAGACTCCCTACGACTAATCTTGGACACCAAAGCGATAATAAGACGTCACAATCGAACGTCTCATACAGTCTTGGTGATGTTACCCATCCCTCGCTTAAAGGGATGGCACCTACCAGCAGTTCATTTACAACTGATCCACAATGTGACGGTGGATACTCTATTTCGATCCAAGCCGATAGAGTTGGAATGGTCCATAGACACAGACATATTACCTCTCAGATGGGAACAAGTCCCGGAACTGCAGATCGACCTCTTCATCACGAGCGTCTTCAAGAAACTACCTCCATATGTAGCCCCATACGAGGATCCTCTACTGGGACTGATAGACGACATGTCTCTGGAATGAAAGGGATGGACTCAGGTATACCTGTTTATCCCATCCAATCACCTGCTGAAGGTCCTCAACAGGCTCAGATACTTCTAAGGGGGATTAGCTCATTTGGCTCCCAGATAGCCCAAGAGCAATCTCTCCTCCCTAATGAAGAAACTGAAGATGAGGCTCGTCCTAGTTCTGATCCTAGGTATATTTCCGAAGGTTTAGAAATTAACTGCCTTCGTTTTATCACAGAGAACCCAAACCCTTCACTTCATGATTTTCTCGCTCTAACGGTTAGAAAAAAGTTTGGGATCTCAGAAGGCAATATAGAATTCTTAGAAGAATACATGGCCAAGTCAACTAGAAGACAATATGAGTCTTCCTGGAAAAAGTGGGATGCGTTTGTCAAAGCAAAAGGACCAAAAGAAATTTCAATGAACTTCTGTCTGTCCTTCTTTGTCCACCTTCATAGCCAAGGTCTGGCGGCCAATACGATAAATACGTGCAAGTCAGCCTTAACTAGGCCTGTCCTATATGCCTTTCAAGTAGATCTGGCGAATGAAATCTTTAATAAGATTCCGAAGGCATGTGCTAGGCTTAGGCCCGCAGTACCACCAAAGCCCATCTCTTGGTCTTTGGACAAGGTCTTACATTAGGCCTCATCTGTGGACAATGAAGATTGTTCTCTTAAGGATCTAAGGATCTAACCCAAAAGGTTATTTTTCTGTTTGCTTTAGCCTCTAGGGCTAGAGTTAGTGAAATAGTGGCCCTATCCAGAGATGAGTGTCAC
>NC_090758.1:27916293-27923793 GCF_036898095.1 Palaemon carinicauda | reverse complement strand
TGCAATGGAACTGCAGATGCAGAGACTTGCAGCATCACATGGGCCCCAGAAAAAGCTCAATGTGAAAGACCTTCCCTTGTGCTCAGATGCTAACCCATAGAGGTATGCTGAGCACATGCCGATGACGACTGGAAAGATCGTCATCTCGGATAAGTTGGGCTCAGTTCCCCTAGAGGAGGTGCAATTCTGGCCCAGCAAGGGGTCATATCCGGACTGTTATGTCCGGCTGAGGAAGGAACCAGCTTTAAAGGAGGAGACAGAGCCGAAGGAGGTCATAGTGATGGACCATGCTAAGGCTCAAGCTTTGCTTTCATCCTCGATGAAAGAGAGGGGCTTCTCGAACTCAAAGGTAGCTGCATTGAGTAAGAAGCTCCCTTCCTTTGTGTCCTCTCCTGCTAGAGCCTTCCCCTTTTTACAGAAAGGGTTTGCGGCTGTTCTAAAAGCAGTCGAGACTGGCAAGCCTTGCCCCTCCCTGGAGGAGTGTAAACCCTTGTCGCTGGCCCGGCCTATGGACCACAAAGACTGAAGGACGTCCATCTTACCTTCTCAGTTGGGAAGTTGGAGGCTGATATTGCCGGACGTCAGTTCGGCGAGGACCTCCCTAAGTTGTCTGACTTTCTTTTGCGGAGAGAGCTCGAGACAAAAGAAAGACTGGCTGCCTCAATGTCTCCTCAGACTACTCTTGAGACGATGGCAAGTGACCCCAAGGTCCATGAAATGTTCATGGTAGTGGCCAAGACTCATCTGGCCACAGTGACGAAGGATCTTTATGGCTTCGTCAGGGTGAGGAGAGCTTGTAGGGAGTTCGTGTTCACCTCGGCTACGGTGAAGCAACGAGCCAAGGAAGCTAATCTCCTCCAACAATTTTGGGGCAAAGACCTTTTCCCTACCGAATTGGTCAAAGAAGTTGTTGATAGGGCCGCCACGGAAGATAGAAACCTTCTCCAGAAGTGGGGCCTGGCTAACAAAAGAAAAGTCTTCCCCGGATGAGGGTCCTCAACCAAAGAGGAAGACTATGATGACTAGGCTACCCGTCTCGACCAGCCAAGCCTCTTAAACAGCAACAGAAACTGCAATTGCCATTGCCTGCAGTGCCCCCAGTTGGTGGCACAAACCCCGACCACATTTCAGTGGGTACCCCAGGCCGTGTCAACACAGTCCACGGCATTCACCCCAACGTTCGAAGGGCAGTCTACTTCCTTTCGAGCAAGGCCTAGAGGAGCAGCCAGAGGCTCGTCTAGGCTCCCCTCAAGGGGAAGGGGATTCAGGGGTGATCGCAGGTCGGGGAGGCAAGACCTCAGGACGGCAGTCCAAGTGAGATGATGCCGGTAGGAGGGAGACTTCAGAATTTTCGGGATCGGTGGACCTTTGATCCCTGGGCCCACAGCCTACTCAAGAACGGACTGGGCTGGAGCTGGTACAGAACTCCACCCCCGTGCCCTCGGTTTTTCCAACACTCCACCTCCGTTCTGGAGGAGTACGTTCAAGAACTGTTGGAGAAAAAAGTGATCCGAAGGGTGAAGTCCATCAAATTCCAAGGGAGGCTGTTTTGTGTTCCCAAGAAAGACTCGGAAAACCTCAGAGTTATTCTGGACTTGTCGCCACTCAACAAGTTCATAGTGAATTGCAAATTCAAGATGCTAACACTGCAACACATAAGGACCTTACTGCCCTAGCGGGCATATTCAGTCTCCATAGACTTGTCGGACGCCTATTGCACGTTCCAATCAACCGTCGACGACTCCCCCTACCTAGGGTTCAAGCTACAACGAAGACTATACGCCTTCAGAGCCATGCCATTCGGGCTAAATATAGCCCCGAGGATTTTCACGAAGCTTGCGAGCGTAGCTCTCAAACAATTACGCCTAAAGGGAATTCAGGTAGTAGCCAACCTGGACAACTGGTTGGTGTGGGCAGCATCCGAGACAGAATGCTTGCAAGCTTCCAGTCAAGTGATCCAGTTCCTAGAGTATCTAGGCTTCAAGATCAACAGAAAAAAGTCTCGACTTTCTCCATCTCAAAAGTTCCAGTGGCTGGGAATCCACTGGGACCTAATGTCACACCGTTTCTCCATCCCGGCGAAGAAAAGGAAGGAGATAGCGGGCTCTGTCAAGAGACTTCTAGATTCAGAAAGGAATATCAAGACGCGAACAGGAGAGGGTACTGGGCTCTCTCCAGTTTGCTTCGGTAACAGACCCAGTGCTAAGAGCACAGCTAAAGGATGCAACCAGAGTTTGGAGAAGTTATGCATCAAACCGCGCAAAGAGATCTGAGAAGACCAGTTCCGCTTCGGCTATGTACTCTTCTCAGGCCTTGGTCCCAAGCCAGACATCTAAAGAAGTCGGTTCTTCTTCAGCCACCTCCCCCGTTGGTGACGATTCACTCAGACACCTCGAAGGAGGAGATGGGGAGGTCACTCTCATCGGAAAAAAGTCCATGGGACTTGGTCCAAGCTATTCAAGACCTTTCACATAAACTTTCTAGAAGCTATGGCAGTGCTCCTTATCTTAAAGAAAGTCTCCCTGCGTCACTCGATCCACATAAGGTTGGTGATGGACAGCGAGGTAGTTGTGAGATGCTTGAATCGACAAGGATCGAGGTCACCACCTCTCAACCAGGTGATGTTGGCCGTCTTCCGATTGGCGGAAAAGAAGAAGTGGTACCTATCGGCAGTTCACCTTCAAGGAGTCCGCAATGTGACAGCGGACGCTCTATCCAGGTTCACACCGATAGAGTCGGAATGGTCCTTAGACGCAGGATCATTCTCCTTCATTCTGAATCAAGTCCCAGAACTGCAGATAGACCTCTTTGCGACGAAAGGCAACAAGAAGTGGCCCCTGTACGTGTCCCCGTACGAGGACCCCTTAGCGGAAGCAGTGGACGCGATGTCCCTCGACTGGAACAGATGGTCCAGGATTTATCTGTTCCCTCCTCACAACCTTCTGTTGTGGGTCCTCAACAAACTGAGATCCTTCAAGGGGGTAGCAGCAATAGTGGCCCACAAGTGGCCGAACAGCGTGTGGTTCCCCCTGGCATTGGAACTACGGCTGAAGTTTGTACCGCTACCAGATCCAGGTCTGACCCAGCGAGTCCAGAAGTTGACTGTCTGCGCTTCATTACAGAAAACCCGGACCCTGCAGCTCATGATTTTCTCTCCCTATCGGTGAGAAAGCGTTTCGGGATTTCGAAAGCCAGCATAGACTTCCTAGAGGAATATAAGTGCAAATCTACTGGAAGGCAATATGAGTCATCTTGGAGAAAATGGGTGGCCTTTGTCAAGGCGAAGAATCCACAGGAGATCTCGACAGACTTCTGCTTATCTTTCTTCATCCACCTCCATGGTCAAGGGTTGGCAGCTAACACGATTTCGGCGTGTAAGTCTGCTTTGACAATACCCATTCTATATGCCTTCCAGGTCGACCTCGGTAACGAGATCTTTAATAAAGTTCCGAAAGCCTGCGCTAGGCTCAGACCTTCAGCACCTGCAAAGCCTATTTCATGGTCTTTAGACAAAGTTCTTCATTTCGCTTTTCTGTTGAGCAATGAGGAGTGTGCGTTAAAGGATTTGACACAAAAATTTATTTTCCTATTTGCACTCGCATCCGGGGCCAGGGTTAGTGAGATTGTAGCCCTCTCGAGAGAGGCAGGTCGTGTTCAGTTCCTGGATGGGGGAGAACTGAACCTGTTTCCGGATCCTACGTTTCTCGCCAAGAATGAGTTACTCACCAACAGGTGGGGGCCCTGGAGAATCTGCCCTCTGAAAGAAGATGCATCTTTATGTCCAGTAGAATGCCTAAAGGTCTATCTTCGTAGAACTTCAGACTTCAAGGGTGGTCAACTATTCAGGGGAGAAACATCAGGCTCAAATTTATCTCTGAATCAACTCAGAGCGAGAATCACATATTTTATTCGCAGAGCGGATCCTAACAGTACACCCGCAGGTCACGATCCGAGGAAAGTTGCCTCATCCTTAAATTTCTTTAATTGTATGGATTTTGAACATCTCCGTTCATACACTGGCTGGAAGTCTTCCAGAGTGTTCTTTCGCCACTATGCGAAGCAAGTAGAGGAACTAAAGAGATCTGTGGTAGCAGTGGGTCACATCGTTAACCCTACTGTTTAACTCTGTGAGGAACAGTGGTTTTAATTGGGACGATTAATTCCAGGGTGAGTGTGTAGTTACATACGGTACTACAAACTAAGTGGGGGCACTGAGTTGCCCACGTAGACTGTTCCATTTCCAAAGGTGAACCTAGCATAAGTCCAGACATGTGTGCCGAGCGTTTTCTAACGCTAATGTGATTGATTTGTAATACAGACTTTTATGACTTTGATACCTCGGTATCTTAAAAGTGGCAATAATGGTTTTCTTTCAGATAAACAAGTTCTGTTTACTATCATACTTATGCTTAAAGTTTTGGGTTATCTTATTCTTATATATATATATATATATATATATATATATATATATATATATATATATATATATATATATATATATATATATATATATATATATATATATATATATATATATATATATATATATATATATATATATATATATATATATATATATATATATATATATATATATATATATATATATATATATATATAATTGTTGTTAACCTGTCTATTTATTGTTTGTCAATAAACTTGTTCTTGAGAACCTTGCGTCTCCTTCACCTGTGTCAATTTATTGGTTTATTTGAGCATTCATTCTATGTACTTTATCTGGGATAATTCTAATATAATTGTTCCTTTATGCAAGCTATGTTGCATTTGTTTATGCTTTCCCTTAACGGGAGGATTCCGTCCCAGAAGGGGACGGTGGCGGTTTTACAAGTTTCCTCCTATGCGGATATAAACCTTTGTCCAATACAAGTATTGTGCGGAGAGCTGGTCGATATTTCATATTGACGCAGTGGTTCTTTACAAACTATGCTTTACTTAATATAGGGTGAGACCACTATATTAGCTTGCCTGGTATTCATACATAGGTATATGTACTCCTCGAGACTTTTCCAGAGTCTAGTAGGACTCTTCCCTGTAGGGGGCAGGAAGCTCTAACATGGTTTATGGTTAGTTGAAAAGATGTATAACGGTGACATCTTAGGTCTCTAGGTCTAGTTGACCGGGAAAAATTACCTCTGGGGAGTACGGCACGTTCTGAGAATCCACAGATACAGTAATGTTCTGGTATACTTCCATCAGGACGACATGGCTTGAGCCCAAATAACGGATTTTGAGCGAAGCGAAAAATCTATTTTTGGGCGAAATGGCCATGTCGTCCTGATGGACTCGCCCGTCCCCTTTCTATGAAAGGGCTGTAGGACCCCTCCCTACATACAGTATCTGTAGCACCTCGTGTACGTTACAAGGAATACAGAAGGAGCCAGGATTGGCGCCAGGCACGCTTACGAAACTGGAGAAGAGGTAGCCTTGGGAACGGCTCCCCCTTTTTCTTTCCCGTTTTCGTTTCTTTCCAATTGTGTTATCTCTGTTTTGGGCGCAGATTGCCATGTGGCGTGTCAAGAATACGTCCTCTGATATGACGCAATATCCCTTTCATTAGGGATATTTGCTCCAGGAGTTAGAATTCTGGGTACCTTAAGGTAAATTTTCTGGGAATATCGCCGTAGTTGTAATATACCCTAGGAAGCTACCCTATAGGAACTTCCATCAGGACGACATGGCCATCTCGCCCAAAAATAGATTTTTCGCTTCGCTCAAAATCCGTTATATATATATATATATATATATATATATATATATATATATATATATATATATATATATATATATATATATATATATATATATATATATATATATATATATATATATATATATATATATATATACACACACACATATATATATATATATATATATATATATATATATATATATATATATATATATATATATATATATATATATATATATATATATATATATGGGGCGTAGGAGCAAGGGGGCTGGGGGAGCTATAGCCCCCCCCACCCCCTCCTTTTTTTTGGTAAAAATATGCTTTTTAACATTCAGATTTACATTTTTTCAGATGCATTTCATCTCTGGCCACAGGTATTGTACAGTCTCACACTCCCACCCCAGCCCCACCACGTACGTATCATATTAATACCCAGTATCATAGATTCTCAGTCCCGTCACTCGTCACTCGCTTAGTTTCACAGAGAGCAGCCCCCATATTGGTAGTCAAGCCACTTATAATGTTTGACCCTCAGTGCATACCGTTAATCTCTCCATTATTACCAAACATTATTATAGTAACAACTACATTATTGATACGCAGTAATAAATTGAAAACATGACACACGCAAACACATGTAGTTGAAGAATACCGCACATATAAACATTTGTATATATATATATATATATATATATATATATATATATATATATATATATATATATATATATATATATATATATATATATATATATATATATATATGTGTGTGTGTGTGTGTGTGTGTGTGCGTGTGTGTGTGTGTGTGTGTTTATAATCTCTTCATAATTCTTTTTCAATATGTATACTTTTATATAATTTCAAAGCTTATGAAGTATTAATTATACATTATTCATACGCTTTCAAAATGTATATTTTCTAGTCTTTGGCATGACTTTCAAATATGTATGTTTATATTAGAAATATGCTTGTTCTTAATGTTGCTGGGACTGTTTTTTCACGTTTCATCAAAACATTTCTTGTGTGGCTTGAATGGGCCTTGATGAAATCAGGGGTTGTCTCAAATTAAGGACACGCTGCCACTCTTTGTAATTCATAGTTGAATAGCTTATTTTCTCACTCTTCCTCATTATCCCTTCTCTCTCTCTCTCTCTCTCTCTCTCTCTCTCTCTCTCTCTCTCTCTCTCTCTCTCTCTCTCTCTCTCTCTCTCTCTCTCTCTCTCTCTGATAGCACACTATGAAAACATATACAAAAATATGATAAATGAAAAAGACACAGATGTGATCTATCTAGATTTTGCAAAAGCCTACATGATAATACAAGCATGGAAGCAAATAGAAGGAATTACTGAAAACATCATGGAGCTTAAAATATCAGAAAGAGCAAGCCGAGGTAGATTAATAGTGCCAAAAAATATTCCAGGTAAAATGAGAAAGGCGCACAGGACATTAATCCACTACGCACCAGCATCGATAATGCAGCGACTATTTAATGTGCTGCCAGCTCATCTAAGAAACATATCAGGAGTGAGCGTAGATGTGTTTAAGAATAAGCTCGATAAATACCTAAGAAGCATCCCAGACCATCCAAGACTGGAAGATGCAAAATACACCGGAAGATGCATTAGCAACTCTCTGGTGGATATACGAGGTGCCTCACACTGAGGGATCTGGGGGAACCCAAACAAAAAATAAGGCAATAAGGCTCCCTCTCTCTCTCTCTCTCTCTCTCTCTCTCTCTCTCTCTCTCTCTCTCTCTCTCTCTCTCCCCTTCTGCTGCTCGT
>NC_090758.1:27907597-27915793 GCF_036898095.1 Palaemon carinicauda | reverse complement strand
GGTGTATTTAGAGGGAATATATTTCATAAGGAAATTGTCTATTAGCAACTGGAAGTTATTATTTATTTGATTAATTTAGGTAATTAAAAGAACTTATTTTATTATTATTCTGTTGACATAAATCAAATTTTGTGCTTGGTCTTTACCTGATTGAGGAAGGAAGGTTTATAAAGTAAGTTTTCTCACACACACTCTCTCTCTCTCTCTCTCTCTCTCTCTCTCTCTCTCTCTCTCGTCATACCCGAATAAAGGTTATTTTGAATCTCTTACCAGAACCAAAAAAGAAAACAACATGTTCAAATGTTATCATTAATTAATTAAGCCTTTAATTGCGCTCGCTTCCAGTTTTCAGTGTCACTTTAATGTTTTTAACAGAATGTTGAATTATATTTCCATAAAGTCTGGCACATTAAGTCATATCTCTCCTGTACGATATTTCAATTAATTTGTTGACACTAATATGGTTATTCGTTGGTGTAATTTATGCATGAGATATAATTAGTGAATACCAGATATTTCATATATTCATATATCATCGTCATAACTCAGAACTAGGTATCTGCGGGACGAAGCCTTTAGAAATGTCCTTCCACTTACTCCTGTTTATGGTATTTCTGTGCCAGTCCAAACCCGCAACCCTTTCCATTTGACTTCACTTCCTAAACCTTTTTCTTTTTTTAACATGAAGGGACCCATTTTGTTATTCACAATGTCATTCTATTAACTATCATTATCACTTTATATCGTGTCCATGTCAATTTCTTTTTCTTACAAATTGTTAGAACATCCTCTTTATTAGTTTGTTCTCGTACCCATATATATATATATATATATATATATATTTATATAAAGATCTATTATTAAAAAACTGCCAATTCGGCTCTCCTGAGTCTGCACTTCCAATATTAGACTCTGACGAGACTGATTAAGCATAAAATCCTCTCTCTCTCTCTCTCTCTCTCTCTCTCTCTCTCTCTCTCTCGCGTGCCAAAGTTATATTAGAGTAATTATCTATAAATTAGGAATATTTTTATGACTTTGATAAACATTTCACTTGATGTTTAACATACATGCAAAATTCAATATGAACTACATGTTCCATTTAGTTAAACAAAAGAGAGAGAGAGAGAGAGAGAGAGAGAGAGAGAGAGAGAGAGAGAGAGAGAGGGGGGGGGGGGTAACCAGATGAGAAAATTTACTAGTGAAATACACACATTACAAGAAGGTCTTTTGAAAAGGCGGTGATTTTGAATCACAAAAGACTAACAAATGGAGTCCGGTAAAAGTTGACGCAGGGAATGGCGTAAAGAATGTAATTTTCCATCTAAAGAACTTATTCTTTCCATTTTATTTCATTGGGTTGATTGATGACTGTTATTATTCCCTTATGATCTCAATCTATTCTAGTGGACCAGGTCTATCATTGATTTGGCCTCAGTCCTTCCTTTTTTAATATTTTATTTCAAGATGTTACTGTTCTTCTTTTATTAATTTCCATGAATACCTTATTTCATTATATTTTTGTTTATTCAAGGGTATATATATATATATATATATACATATATATATATATATATGTGTGTGTGTGTGCATATATATATATATATATATATATGAACATATATCACAAGCACACGTGATTTTAATTAATGTAAATATCACCCACGAATGGCATTTAATACCGAATTCTATCTTGGGAATATATATCCACTTGGAATTCATTTTATGGTAACAGCTTCTGGCCGGGTGGGGATTCGAACCACCACCTGTACGGCTTGAGACTATGCTGGCAGGGACCCTACCGACTAAGCTATCAAGAGAGCTGTTACCATAAAATGAATTCCAAGTGGATATATATTCCCAAGATAGAATTCGGTATTAAATGCCATTCATGGGTGATATTTACATATATATATATATATATATATATAAATATATATATATATATATATGTGTGTGTGTGTGTGTGTGTATGTATGTATATATATATATATATATATATATTTGTTTAAATTAATATTGAGTTTTTTGGGGGAAGGGGATTTGGATAAAAAAGTATTAACGAATATTCAGCTCAATATATTGAATATCGATCATTATCGTATTTTTTTTCATCTCTTGATCATTATATAACAGTAAAGTTTTTGTAGTTAAAGTGCGTCATTATTTAGATATTAAAAATAACGTTTCCACTAATATGTAAGTTGTATAGAAGTTTCTTTATTAATCAGTGGCATATGAAAGGCAACGCCCATGCCATCTCTTTATTGACTGGCCAGTATTACACTACATCAAATTCTACGAATTGCTATTACCAAAATGAAAGGGTTAAACAGATGAGTGATCAAAGGAATCCAGTTCATGGACGGTGCCTAAAATAATGAATAATCTTCATGGCTTTGGAGGGTCCTGAGCACATCAACCTTTCTACCTCCATATTGATGAGGTGGAAGGAGATTGGCTTTAACTCCACCAATGAAGGAATACCTGACCCTAGCGAACACCCACCTTGTGGAACATCCCTTGTCACAAAGGAGTGGACCACCTTATAGAGAGCAAGATCCAAGGTTTGGAAAACCAGACATAGACTTAAGAAGTAGAGACTGTGAAGTAAATCAAGTTTTGGTAGAGTTAATAATTTGATTCTCTACATCATTTACAATGCTTTCAAAATCCTCAAATTACTGACATTTCTTCCCTCAGACAGTCTCTACAATGTTTAGAACGATTCTAGAAGGCTAAAATTGAAGGCTTCAACACAACATGCTCCAACTACAAAGCCTCTTCAACGTTTACAACTCTCCCAGAAGGCTCCATTCACTTGCAATTCTTTTCTCACACAGCCTCTACAACGTTGGCAGTTCTTACAAAAGGCTATAATCACTAGCTATAACACCACTTATATTCAATACGCAGCCTCTACAATGTTTGCCACGTTTCCATGATGCTGAAATTGCTGACAGATCTTTTGTCGGGCAGCTTTTGTTAGGTTTTTTTTTTATGTTGATTAAGTATCGGTTATAAGGTCTTGGTTCCTATACGGTTATGTCACGTATCAGAAGAAGATTCAAAAGTGTACCGTATACAAAGTGGAGGCTTACCGGTGAGTGTAATCTCTTTTGGGTGCTGGAAGTGAAGCATCAATAACTTCCCTGCATCTTTATTTCATATAAGAAATTTTCCATGATAATTTTATTTTGACAAAGAAATTATTAATTTATTGATTAAGTTAATAAATACCTCCAGATTTAATATTTCCGAATTTTCGCCCATTGACCCCCATTCTTATTTTGTTAATATGTTGAAAAGGAATATTGATTTTATCTCGTTTGGTTTATATTAAAAGGGATTTTTAATATATTATTTCGTTATAATGAATTAAGTGTTTTTCATTTAAAAAAATTCAAGGTATTTTTCCTATAAGATATGATAATGACTTCAAAAAAAAAAAAAAAAAAAAAATGGTGATGCCTATTACTTACTTTGTGATCACAGTACCTGGTAACTCCGACAGGCACAAATGCCATAAACTTATATTTAGCAGAGTAATCACAGATCTAATTGACACCAGATTAAAGTTTTACTTAACTATTAAACCCGATAATCGATGATATCTGTCTTGCATCTTGTCGGAGACAATGAATTATTTGCTTACTTGGAAGAAGGTTGGCTTCATATTTATAAGAGATTAGAAATCAATAAAGACCAAGGAGGTTGTTCTCACGATGCCGGCTCGGGAAAATTTATGAGCAGTAGTGATTTACTAACCGTCTGCAGTGTAGTGGCTTATAGAAACTACGAGCCCGCTTGGGAAAATTGTTCTCGTGTGAAGTCTACTAACGAGTAGAAATCTTTCCGCACGGGAAAAGTCCGGTCGTGTGCAGTGAGACTAAAATTATTATTGTTGTGGCTTGAATGTTAACGTCTCTGCCTGGTGATCGCCAGTCGGGGGTTCGAGTCCCGCTCAAACTCGTTAGTGCCATTAGTGTCTGCAATCTTACCATCCTTTTGAGCTAAGGTTGGTGGGTTTGAGGGAGCCTATAGGGTCTATCTGTTGAGTCATCAGCATCCACTTCCTGGCCCTCCCTGGTCCTAGCTTGGGTAGAGAAGAGGCTTAGGCGCTGAACATATAATATATGGCCAGTCTCTAGGGCATTGAACTGCTTGCTATGGCAATGTCACTGTCCATTGCCTCTGCCATTCATGAGCGACCTTTGAAAACCTTTAAATCAGTGAAAGTTTAGTTGAAATCAAATTCAACTGACAGAACGCAATGTTTGTGGTTTGATTTGTACCCGAGACAATGCTATCTACCAAGAAAAATAATTAATTACTTTTGGAATTAATTTTAATATAAGATTACTTAACTGTAGTCCTCCCCCCCCCTCTCTCTCTCTCTCTCTCTCTCTCTCTCTCTCTCTCTACACCATTAATCTACTGTGCAATAGGTGGATTTCTTATTGGTGTTTATAAATCTCTTTTGCACAATATATTCTTTTTGTGTCATGAAGGTTCAGTAAATTTCTCTCTCTCTCTCTCTCTCTCTCTCTCTCTCTCTCTCTCTGTCTCAAAAGTCTTACCTCAAAAAAGAACCCAGAAGAGTTAATAATATAATCCAATTCCTTTTTACATTTCCAAAAGATTAACCCAAGAAATATCTCTCTTTTGATCAAGAACTCAAAAAAAGTCCTACGTTCAGGAATTAATTTTTATCAGGAAATAAAATAGAAATTATTTCTTTTTACTAGTGACTATAGAAAAATATTATATTTTGGAAAAAGAAAAGACAAGAATATTTATCTGATTGACGCATTCACTGTTATTGGATCAAACAAGGGGAAGTTGGGGATTCAGCAGTAGTTCCGGGGGAAGGTAACTTTTTGCCATTGGATTTTGGTGTTATGATTTCATTGTTACCTTGCTTTCGGTTATAAAATTAATAAAGCATTAGTATCTAAATCAACCAGTAACCATATATATTGCTGAGGAAGATTCTCAGCCTAGAACTTTTGGAAGAGGAGTTAAACAGTGATGTTCCCTATCACCAAAGCAATAGTGGTAGAGATCGGAAGATCTAGAAGATGCCGTTAATGTGTGAGGAGAACTAGGGACAACTAGAAAAGTATACGTAAAATTCTAAGATGAATAGGACAGCAGAGGAGTAGGGAGATAAAATGAATACATCTACGACCAAAGTAATAAACATGTCAAAAAAACAATGACCACCAATAAACATTCAGACTGGAGATGAAGCTGGGGAGGAAGTCAGTACTTTCAATACTTGGGGAGCATTATAATACATGTCAAGGCCCATATACACTATATCGCAAGGACCCTGATATGAGATCAGGTTATTCGGCATAAAAAGATCATCTCAACACAAGACGAAGGGGACAATATAAAAGTGCAATAACGAGAGGAGATAAGAAAGCAAGATATAGAACTAGCATAACGTTATACAGAGAGAGAGAGAGAGAGAGAGAGAGAGAGAGAGAGAGAGAGTCAACTATTAAATAAAATAATCCTTTACTCCCCAACCATCATTCCATGAGAGAACAGTCTCGTACGTTATATTCATCAATATATGTGGGTTTCATATTCTCCCTACCAAGAAATAAAAAAATGATAAGAGATTAATTATAATAATTATATTATATAATATTTTGAACAAAACATCATCATAGCCTGCATTAACTTTATAAATATTAGAATACACCACACAGTTTATAGAGCATATACACAAGTTCCGTAGTAAAGAATATGTTTTAAATTTTAAAATTGTATGCTAATATATATATATATTTATATATATATATATATATATATATTTATATTTATATATATATAAATATATATATACATTTATAAATATATAAGTATATATATATATATATATACAGTATATATATATATATATATACAGTATATATATATATATATATATACTTATAAATATATAACTATATATAAATATATATATATATATATACATATATATATATATGTATATATATATATATATACTTATAAATATATAACAATATATAAATATATATATATATATATATGTATATATATATATATATATATGTATATATATATATATATATATGTGTGTGTATATATAAATATATATATATATATATACATATATATTTATAAATATATAAATATATGTATATATATATATATATATATATAAATATATATATATATATATATATATGTAAATATCACCCACGAAATGCATTTAATACCGAATTCTATCTTGGGAATACATATCCACTTGGAATTCATTTTATGGTAACAGCTTCTGGCCGGGTGGTGATTCGAACCACCACCTGTACGGCTAGAAACAATGCTGGCAGGGACCCTACCGACTCAGCTATCGTATTAAATGCATTTCGTGGGTGATATTTACATTAATTAAAATCACGTGTGCTTGTGATATATGTTCATATATATATATATATATATATATATATAATCATAATATATTAAAATATATTTATATATATATATAAATATATATATATATATATATAGTTTATAACATATAAACATATGAATATATATATATATATATATACAGTATATATATATATATATATATACATATATATATATATATATATATTTATATATATATGTATATATATGATATATATATATATATATATATATATACATATATATATATATATATATATAACCATGTGATCAGCCGTATACATGGTGGGTATGGCTATGATGAAAGAAATGCAGAGGGTGAGAGAATTGTTGATTTTGCTGTGGCCAAGGATATGGTACTGGCGAACACTTTTTTCACCAAGCGGCAAGAACATCTAGTTACGTACAAAAGCGGCGGAAGGTCCAGCCAGATAGATTACTTGATGTATAAGAGGAAAGATTTGCGCGAGGTAAAAGATTGTAAGGTCATACCAGGAGACCATGTGAGTGTGCAACATCGTTTGGTAGTGATGGACTTGGTTATGGAAGTTGAACAAATAAGGAAGAAAAAAAAGCAGGGGCCAAAAAGGATTAAATGGTTTAAGCTGAAAGATATTGAACTTTGTTGGCAGTTTAAAGAAAAAGTATTAGAGGAACTAACTCATGAAATTGAGGATGTTGATGAATGGTGGAATAGAACGATGGAGATAATACTGCGGGTTGCTAGAGAAATACTGGGTGAGAGTAGTGGTAAGATGTTCGAAAATAAGGAAACGTGGTGGTTCAGTGAAGAAGTGAAGGATGCAACAAAGCAAAAGAGAGAAGCAAAGAAAAGGTGGGAGGGGACCCAAATGGAAGAGGACTGGATGGCCTATAAGGAAGCAAATAAATTAGCAAAGAAAATTGTAGCAATCGCTAAGGATAGAGCATATGATCAGCTTTACAAAGAGCTAAATACCAAGGAAGGGCAAGGAAAGATCTTTAAACTAGCACACATGAGAAATAAGAATACCAAGGATATAACACACATAAGACAGATTAAGGATAAGGATGGAAATATACTGAGAAATGAGAGAGACATAATAAAGAGATGGGAAGAATATTTTGAGGCCTTACTGAATGAAGAAAATGAAAGATTTCTAAGAGGAGACGGACACACAAATTGTGGACCAGTCACAGAAATAACAAAAGCTGAGGTTAGAGGGGCACTGGGAAAGATGAAAAATGGTAAAGCTGTGGGACCAGATGGCATACCTGCAGAAGCCTGGAAGGCTCTTGATGAGGAAGGAATTGACATATTGTGGCAGTTAATGAAAAAAAATTATGGAAAGTGAGACAATACCCGAAAAATGGAGGGAAAGTATATTAATCCCAATATTCAAAGAGAAAGGGGGACATACAGTGTTGTGAAAATTATCGAGGAATAAAAACTCATGTCACATACACTGAAGGTATTTGAAAGAATTATGGATGAAAGATTACGGCAGCAAGTTTCATCGGTAGACAGCAACTAGGATTCATGAGGGGGCTTAGTACTGTGGATGGTATTTTCGCTTTGAGACAAATTATGGAAAAGTACAGAGAGAAGCAAAAGGTCTTGCATATGGCCTTTATAGACCTAGAGAATGCATATGACAGAGTACCACGACAGGAAATATGGAGATGTCTCAGAAGAGAGGAGTGATGGAGAAGTATGTCAGAATGATCAGGGAGATGTATAGAAATGTAAAGACCAGCGTCAGATCT
>NC_090758.1:27875097-27902597 GCF_036898095.1 Palaemon carinicauda | reverse complement strand
CGTTCGCTTTACAATGAAGAGACTTCCGTTGGATGCCTTCAATTATATTCAATTTGAGAAAATTTTGACGATAAGGTTATAGTAATTTATCTAGTGATAAAAGTTTTTGAATTATGTCTTATGAAATTTTAAGTTTGTTTAGATAATAGATAAATCGGGTGAACTTTTCCTGATTTAAGCAATTTCAATGTTCATTTTCATCTTAAACTTTTTGAAATTTCTACCTAACTGCACCCAGACTACTCCCTGCTGGGAGGAATGACGCTGGTGACTGGTATAACGAATGAACATATACTAGAGGGGTCTAAGCGATGTCAGGCAGGGCAGCCGATAGGGACTCCAGTCTACCTCAAAGCCAAGCAAGTTCTTCATAAGATGACAAACGTGCTTACCCCTTACAAAGATAGAAAAAAAAAACAAGACCGTCTAAGAATTATTAATTTACTCAAGGAAATCCTCATTACTTCACTTACATAAAAGAATCTGAGTCCTAGTATTCTCATGACCCATTCCAGGATTCTTGTACCTGGTATTTGATAAACAGTGATAGGACAGAGTAAAGCTGAGAGAGATATATGTCCAACAGTCTCACACCTAATAGAACACTCGACCTATACACACTTTATATTACTTTTATTTGTATCTGTAAATGTGATGTCCCGGAACACCCTGTGAAGGAGAACTGAATTATTGTAGTCAAAGAGGGATAATGTTTCTTTTTCGTTTTAACTGCTATTAAAGAAAAGGGGGAAAGTTTTAATAAAGAACAGTCTGTGAGTGAAAAGATTAGCTCCAATATCTTTACAACAAATTAGTCTGGAAAAAAAGTTGTTTTTCTTTTGAGATATTCTAATGATTTAGTTCAAGTTATATATATATATATATATATATATATATATAATAATAATAATAATAATAATAATAATAATAATAATAATAATAATAATAATAATAATAATATTGAAAATAGAAGACAAAACAAAAAAATATTTACAGATAAAGAGAGAGAGAGAGAGAGAGAGGAGAGAGAGAGGAGAGAGAGAGAGAGAGAGTGAGAATAAAAAAGAAATTTGATGAAGATAAATATTACGAACTATTATCTTTTTCCGGATAATATAGGTTTTCTGCAATTGTCTGTTTATGTCACTGTTCCTGAGCATAATTATGATTATTATTATTTTTTTTTTTTTTTGTATTTCCTAAACGATTTTAGGGTCATAAAATTTTCACAAGCTTTTGTTTGTTATTACTATACTATTATAAAGTCTTTATAATGTCCTTTTGCCAAATATATAATGTAAAGTTTTTACCTAATAACATATGATCTGCTTTTCTTTAAGTAACACTACCTGAGATAAAACAGATTTTGAGTGAAGCGAAAAATCTATTTTTGGGTGAGGTAGCCATGTCGTCCTGATGGAAGTTCCTACTAGGTAGCTTTCTAGGGTATATTTAATTACAGTGATATTCCCAGAGAATTTTACCTAAAGGTATCCAGAATTCTAACTCCTGGAGCGAATATCCCTAACTAATCTCACTGGGATATTGCATAATATCAGAGGACATATTCTTGACACGTCACATAGCTATCTTCACCCCGAACAGTATTAACGCTTCGAGAGGTTGCAGTGACAAGAATCTAAAACGAGAATGAAAAGAGAGCAGCTCATAAGGCATCTCTCCTATTCCGTTTCCAGTGTGTATCTGATGAAGGCGGGTAGCGCCCTCTTTATTCCATGTAGCTATATACGACGTGCTACAGATACTGTACTATAGGGAGGGGCAATAACCCCTTTTACAATAAAAGGAAGGGGGTCCATCAGGACGACATGGCTACCTCACCCAAAAATAGATTTTTCGCTTCGCTCAAAATCCGTTTTTTGGGCTCAGGCCATGTCGTCCTGATGGAAGTTTACCAGAGCATTATTGTATCTGTGGATTCTCAATTGGTGCCATACTCTCAAGAAAGTATTTTCCTGGTCCGTCTAGACCTAAAGACTTAGGATGTTACCGTCATACATCATTTCATCTAAGCATGAACTATATTAGTGCTTCCTGCCCCCTACAGGGAAGAATCGTACTAGACTCTGGAAAAAGTCTCGAGTAGTACATACTATCTATGGATGACAAAATGACAAGCTTGTATAGTGGTCTCGCCCTATACAATATAAAGCAAAGTTTGTATAAGAGTCACCAATGTCAGTATGAATTTGTGAGATATTTCTCAATGTGACTACTCTTATTATCTGCATAGGAACAAATTTTGGCTCTTTTCCACTATCCCGTTAGGGTACAACGTCAACCCTTCCAAGGAAGGGTTAGAGTGAGTGAACTTTTGCTTGAATCAGGGAACAGTCTTGAAAGACATACCATGATAAAAATATCCATATTTTAATCTTAATGGTAAGTACATTTCTAATAAAATGAGTGTGGGCGAATAAGACGCAGTGTTCACTATGAACTAATTTATCAAAATTTAATAAACGTACATATCAGATCAACATTTATAAAATTTATAAAATGTGGATGATATGCGTTAAAGCATAAAGAAAAACAGTCAACAAAAAATATTGTTTCGTCT
Organism: Palaemon carinicauda; assembly: GCF_036898095.1. Taxonomy (NCBI): domain Eukaryota; kingdom Metazoa; phylum Arthropoda; class Malacostraca; order Decapoda; family Palaemonidae; genus Palaemon; species Palaemon carinicauda. The sequence goes on along the minus strand of NC_090758.1, from coordinate 27,900,016 downwards.
AATAGGAAACAGATTTGCCACTTCAATTAAATTTTAAATAATAATGATATAGTCTGTATACTGTTTATTTACACTAGCGTAAAAAACGCTTGGCACAAGTGTCCGTATTATGCTATATTCACCGACGTCAATGGAACAGTTCGTAAGGACACTTTCGTGGTCTATCGCTCAGCGTGTAGTAACAAACAGTGACTACACACGCACAGTCTTAATTAATCGTCCCAAATTAATTAAACTGTTCCGCGCAGATTTAAAACAGAAGGTTAAAGAATTCTACCTGCTGTTACCACAGATCTCTTAAGTTTCTCCACTTGCTTCGCATAGTGCATAAAAAACGCCTTGGATGACTACCAGCTGGTATACAAAATGGATTTTGAGAGAAGCAAAAAATCTATTTTTGGGTGAGATGGCCATGTCGTTCTGATGGAAGTTCCTTAAAGTAGCTTCCTAAGGGATATATGTACTACAGTGATATTCCCAGAGAATTTTACCTTTAGGTATCCAGAATTCTAACTCCTGGCGCGAATATCCTTAAAATTTCTCCAAAGGATATCACATAATATCAGCGGACGCATTCTTGACACGCCTCCATAGCAATCTGCACCCCAAACAGCGTTTTGGCTTCGAGGAGGATGTGGCAAAAGGGAGCCGTCCAAAGGCTCTCCCCGCTCTCGTAATACTATTGGGAATACAACAGCGCCATTCCCACGACGGCGGACATTCCTTGTAGCATTGAGCGTGGTGTTACAGATACAGTACCTTGGGAGGGATACTGTGGAGATCTTTTCTTTTAGAAGAGATGGGTGAGTCCATCAGGATGACATGGCCATCTCACCCAAAAATAGGTTTTTCACTTCGCTCAAAATCCGTTTTTTGGGCTCAAGCCATGTCGTCGTGATGGAAGCATACCAGAGCATTAGTGTATCTGTGGAATTTTAATCAGTGCCTTAACCTTATAGCAACCTTTTCTATGGTCATGGGGACCACATGAGACAAGGGACGTTACCGTTATTCGTCACCATCACTAATCATAACCAATGTTAGTGCTTCCTGCCTCCTATAGGGAAGAGTCATTCTAGACAGTAGAAAAGGGATCTTGAGGTTAACATACATAGTATGACCAAACATAAGTACACACTGAATATACAAATAGTTTAATAGTTGTATATTTGCTAAAATAACATCAGTGTCTCTTATATCTATTATTTGATGCATAAGAATATATAAGGGATACTTACTTTGGTAAGTTGAAGAACTCTGGTATGTATACATATAATTGTCTGGTGAAGGTGGACGCACTACATTCTAATAGACATTTATTACTAATAAATGACTAAAAGATGTTCAGTAAAACGAATGTATTATGACAATGGGATTATACCTGTAACAAGTACAAAGACTATATTTCCTTCTTGAAGGAAGAAATGATGAGTGCCACTCTCAGACTGAAGAAAATTATAAAATAATTTTTCTTCATAATTACTTTACTGGTTACTTCTATCTGCACTGTGTACTTCGTACACTGGCACTAGTGCTATCTGTATAATTCCACACCTGGGATTTTGAACAGAGCCAGTGTTATCATGGTAACACTTAATTAAAAGAAGTCACACCTAAGAAGGGTGACCTCTTCTCCCTCTAATTGACAGTCCCAGTCAATTAGCTGTTCATCGTAGAATTAGACGGCAGGTTAAATATTCTACCTGGCGTCACCACATATTGCTTCAGATCATGGATTTGTCTAGCATAGCATATGTAGAACACTCTGGATGATTCTCACCCGTTACATGTGCGAGGACATGTGAGGTCCCAAACCAAAAACTGTTTACTACAGTAATTAGGGGACAGGTTTTAATACACTACCTGCCGCCACTACGAAGTGTTTCAGTTCATGCACTTGTTTTGCATAGTGTTTGTAAAACACTCTGGATGATTTTCATCCAGTGTATGAACGAAGGCGCTCAAAGTCCATATACTGAAAGAAGTTCAGTGATGAAGCAATCTTTCTCAGATCATGACCTGCGGGAGTACTGTCTGGATCCGCTCTACGAATAAAGTAGGTGAGCTTCGCCCTTAGTTGTTTTAGGGATAAATTTGATCCAGAAGTTTCTCCTTTAAAGAGCTGTCCTCCCCTGAAGTCTGAAGTTCTACGAAGATAGACCTTTAGACACTCTACAGGACATAGAGAGACATCTTCCTTCAGAGGGCAGATTCTCCAGGGACCCCACCTCTTAGTGGGTAGCTCGTTTTTAGTGAGAAAGGATGGATCAGGAAATAGATTCAGTTCTCCCACTTCCGTGAACTGAATGTGACCCTCATCTCTGGATAGGGCCACTATTTCACTAACTCTAGCCCCAGAGGCGATAGCGAACAGAAAAATAACCTTTTGGGTTAGATCCTTAAGAGAACAATCTTCATTGTTCACAGATGAGGCATAATGGAAGACCTTGTCCAAAGACCAAGAGATGGGCTTTGGTGGTACCGCGGGCTTAAGCCTAGCACATGTTTTTGGAATCTTATTAAAGATTTCATTCGCCAGATCCACTTGAAAGGCACATAGGAGAGGCCTGGTCAAGGCTGACTTGCACGTATTTATCGTATTGGCCACCAGACTTTGGCTATGAAGGTGGACAAAAAAGGACAGACAGAAGTTCATTGAAATTTCTTTCGGTCCTTTTGCTTTGACAAACGCAACTCATTTTTTCTAGGAAGACTCATATTGTCTTCTAGTTGACTTGGCCTTGTATTCTTCTAAGAATTCTATATTGCTTTTTGAGATCCCAAACCTTTTTCTAACCGCTAGAGCGAGAAAATCTTGAAATGAAGGGTTTGGGTACTCTGTGATATAACGAAGGCAGTTAATTTCTGAATCTTCGGAAATATACCTAAGCTCAGAGCTAGGATCAACCTCATCTAGTCTATAAGCCCCATAGATGATTCTCGTATGGGGCTATATAGCGAGGTAGTTTCTTGAAGACGCTCGTGATGAAGAGGTCGAATTGCAGTTCCGGGACTTGTTCCCATCTGGGAGGGAACATGTTTGCGCCCATGGACCATTCCAACTCTATCGGTTTGTATCGAAATATAGTATCCACCATCACATCGTGGATCAGTTGTAAATGAACTGCTGGTAGGTGCCGTCCCTTCAAGAGAGGGATGGGTAACTTCACCAAGACTGAATGAGACGTTCGAATGTGACGTCTTATTATCGCTTCGGTTTCCCAGATCAGTCGTAGGGAGCCTGATCTGTGTGGAGGGGGCTTGCCCACCCATGAAAGGACCAGCAGAGTCTAGGGACTTTCGTGCTCTAATTTCTGTTAGAGAAGAGATTAAAGAGGGACCAATCTCAGTCTTTTTTATCTCTTCAAGCGTTTGATGCATGTTTTCTCCAAGCTCTTAACGCATTTTTCCTGTGAGCCCTTAGCACCAAGTCTGTTACTATAGTGAACTGGGGAAAGATTACCGCCTTTTCCTGTTGGCGTTTTGGTATTCTGACTGAATACCTGAATCTCTTGACAGACCTCAAAAGTTCCTTTTATATTTCCAAAGGAGAGGAGAGTCGATGTGACTGAGGGCTTCGGTGGTTTTTTAAACATCGAAACCCCTGAGCTGGAGAAAGTCGAGACTTCTAGAAGCTTATCTTGCATCCATGATCTCCCAGGAACCGGGTCATCTCTTTGAATGCACATTGGCCGGACACTTCGGGTGTTGCCCACTCCAGCCTCTTGATCAGGTATATTAATACCTGAGCTATTTCTAGGCTTGAATTTGACGTGACTAAGTTCGTCAATCCTTTGAAGATACTTAGAACTGTGAGTCCGACACGTATCTTCCATAGGATGAATGTAACTCTCTGTAACATGAATTCTAGATAGGAGGAAGGGGGTGGTTGACTGGAAGGTTCCGAAGGACACCTTTCAGGTCTGACAAGACTACGAACACCCTTAATTGGAACAAGGTCCATATGTTCAGAAGGATTAACATTCAGAACTTGCTGTTTTTTATGAACTTGTTGAGTGGCGACAAATTCAAAATGGCTCATTGATATCTTGAGTCCTTTTCGTGAACACGAAGCAGCCTTCCCTGGAACTCGATGAGCTAAAGTTTTCTTACTACCTGTATGCTCTATAGTTCTCAGGTATACTCCTCCAGGAGGATTTTGAACTGTAGGAGAAGGTAAGGAAATGATGGTAGGGATATTTCTGTTTCCCATCAATGGCTCATCTTGAATAGGCTTTGGACCGAAGGATCGAAGGTCCTGCTATCCTGAGGGAAAGTTCCTCCTAGCCAAAGCGTCTTTATGCTTCGAGTAATCAGTAGGCTTAGACTTTTGACCATCTGCCTGTAGCATCGTGGTCACTGGAATAGTGGGATGTTGTTGAACAGCCCGGATATTTCCAGCATTTCCAATCTTCTTTTTAGATTCGGGACCCACAACCACAGAAGATTTTCTCTTTGAAGGAATGCCCCATTTTTGGAGAAGACCTATGTTCTCCATGGTGGCGTTCCTAATGACTTCCTTAGTGACCTCGTGTGGGAAGAGGTATTTACCCAGATGTTGGAAGATATTACTTTACTTGTTTCGTGTTTTACTGTTGCATCAGCGAACACAAACTCTCTACATGGTCTCCTAGCCTTCATAAAGGCGTAAAGGTCCTTCACCAAGATAGCCATATGCATTTTGGCTAAGACATTGAGCATGTCTGGGGTACTCTCGTAGGTTGAACACAACTCTATGTAGTTTTGTAGAGAAAGGGATGTCACAAGTCTCGCCTTTGACTCCTGTTCATTACACAAGAGCAACTCAGAAAATATAGGGGAACATACCTTGAATTGCCGACTTGCGACGTCCTTGTCTAATTTTCCTACTGGAAATGACAAATGGACTTCCTTCCAATCCTTTTCCTGTCCGGGAAAAGCTGGTGACAAAGTCTTGCACTCATCGAGTGTGGGACATGGCTTACCTGCCTCTACGGCTTTAGCAACAGAAGTAAATGCCTTCCCCATAAAGGGGAATGAGAGTAAAGTAGGAGCATGAAAGGAAGGGTGTCCGTTATTCAGTGAGAATACCTTCGACTCTGAATAACCCGCCTTTCTTAGACTACCTGAAAGGATGGTCTGTGCCTTAACATGGTCGAGTATCAAGACCTTCTTTGGTTCCGTTCCTTTTCTTGACTTTGGTTCGTACTTCAGTCGAACCCAACAATTGGGGAAAGCATCAAAGCATGACCAAAATTGCATTTTGTCCAAAGGAACAGCATCTATTTTCTCTGAGATGCAGAGATTGCCATTTGAAATTGGCATCTGCTCCGCGAACCTCCAGGGATTGGTTATGGAGCATGTTGGCAGGTCTTGATTCATGGGTCGTTTAACTGACCCCTGGGAAGTGCCAAGAGAGACTTTACGAGGATCTATCTTGCGTTTTACTTCCTGCTTTTCATTTTGTCTACGAAATCTCTCTATTCAATTCTTCAGTTGGATACATAATTGTACCACATTATCCAAATTAGGGGTAGAAGACGAAGATGTCGACATCAATGGCTCTAAAGCCGGCACAGGCGGAGGAAATTCTGACACAACATTTTCCTCTTCTACATTGGGGCATTTCTTGCCCTTAATCCCAAAGGTTTTCTGGCCGTCAGGGAATGTTGTTGGCTCCTGAGGCACTACTGTTTCCTCACTTGCTTCCGGAAATAGTAGCTTACGCAACCCATCATTAGGTAGGAAAGGTCCTGGAGAGATCTTTTGAAAGCCTCTCACCCAGTTGCGTAATTTATATTGAGTTGTATCCCTATTCTCTGTAGACTTGGGATTTTCAAAACCTTCGGACATTAATGATCGACATATATTGCAAACCAGTGGGTTCCAGTAATGTAGGGATCCAGAAATAATATTGCAAGGGGCATGAAACCTGCAAGTATTATGACCGTTAAAATACTTACTCTTGGCCTTGCAGAGGACTGCAGCACAAGGTATCTGGTGTTCCTCCTGTAAAGAAAGGAAAACCAAATGAGTATACAATGGATTATCTCCTTGATAATGAACATGCAAATGTCCTTCACAATAGAGTAGCTTAGGATAGTAAGCTATAAAGGGATAGTAGGAGATACATACTTGTGTACCCCTGTGAGCAAATGCGGTTGCCTCCCCTCAGTATTAACTACATGAAGATTTCTCTATAGAGTAACTCCAAGTAGGAAAACTCTCACCCCTAGGGGTAGAGAAATATCAAATGACTGTCCCAAAATAATGTTAATACTGTGGGGTCAGGATAACTGATTCTCGATCGCAATATTGAAGAAAACTATTCATTAAATATATGAACGGTACCAGCAGAATGCTCGTACAAGGGTACCCAAGGTATGTCAGAAAATACTACTGTATCATGGTACTGTAGTTTTCTAATTGCAGTAAGTCTATATTGCAATTTACTTGCTACCGTACGTCATGTATTGTAGTCTAGTCATTATGCTGCCTTCATAGTAGCATATGACAGTATGGTCCATCTAGCATGAAGCCAGCTGGACTAGGAAAATAAAGACATATATTTGTATATCCCACTCAGCCTATTTGCGGTAGTCTTCCTACTATCTTAAAATATAGTTTCCTGATCAGGGAGACTCAAGGAAAAATGCTCCACCCTTTAAGGGTTAGGAGTGTATTACTCCTGCCTTGAAGTGTTTAATGTTGTAGGGTAATCCTAATACTGATTTCTAATCAGGATATTAAAGAAATCATATTCATGCAATATAGGATTGGGCTCAGCAAATGCCTGTGTTGGATATCCAAAATATATTGGAAATAACTACTAGTATAAACTATATAGTAGTTTTCTATCTGCAGTATATTCTATAATGCAGATATACTGGCGACCTGTATAAAATATACAGTAGTTCAGCCGGCATGTAGCCGGCATAGCTAGGTCTTGCCGGCATACCCGGCATGCTAGCTAGAGAGAGAGAGAGAGGTAGCATGGAAAAAAGGCTACTCCTTACTGTGAATGTATACAGTAATTAAGGATGTAAATGTCTAATTTGACTGCCTTTTTCCAGAAAAAAGGTTCTAATAGAAGGGGAGAATGTACCATTCAGGCTTTCATGCAGCTACAGTGCCGGCCGGCAAGTCCAGCAGTACTAGTACAGTCGGTGTGCTGCCAACTGAGTCAGCACTATCTGTGCCGGAAGCTGGCCGGTAGTACCCCGGCAACAGGACCTGTAGCAGCAGTCCAAGGGAGGACTGAAGAACCTTGGGAACAGAAGGGACTTCCCTCTTACGACCATCATGGTAGCTGGCAGCCATCCTGGCTGCCGGCTGGGCCGGCAGTTGCCGGCTAGGCTGGCAATTGTGGACAGATGATGTGGATGGCGGCAGTATGCTCTGCCGTCAGCCAAAGACATGGCTCAAGAGGGAGTCTGGCTGGCTCCGGCAACTTACCAGCAAAGGAAGGTTGCAAGATGCCGGCCTAAAGAAAGACAATGGCTCAGCCATCAAAAGAGGACAGAGGGGTAGGGAACAGGGTCCTGTAATGAGTGTGAAAGGAACTGGCAAAAATTGTCAATCCTACCACCTGTAAAATAAACTCTGTTTCGGTATCGGCAGAATCCCAGGGAACAGGAGAGACTCAGTTCTCCAACCCAGAGATTGCCAACACAGTTAAGGGGATGGCGGCACTGCCGCCTCCTCTCAACAAAGAAGAAACAGAGTTCCAGTGCCGCGTATCCTAGGCTTAATAAAATTACTCCTCAGCCCAGAGTACTGTGGCATAGGACTAGTCTTTTAGTCGCAAGGAGAAGATGGTATCCTACCATAACTTCAAGTGTGGCTAATGAGGGCTAACCTTCATTGCCGGCCACTTAGCCGGCAGGGGAATGATGGTATCCTACAACCCATCCGCCCTGCCGGCAGGGGAATGATGTTATCCTACAACCCATTCGCCCTGCCGGCAGGTCGCTGACATAAGACTAAATACTCTGAGATTCTGACTAAATCCTAAAACACGATGGTATACCACAACCAACGGTTAAGGGAAGAGGCAGGACAAACCCTAAGTTAGCCATGTCTGAATAAAATTCAAGGCATAGCTATTAGGGTTGTAGCCTGAGTCTACACTCAGAGGGAAAGAGATTACCCTTAAGTCTCCGAAGAGTCGTGTAATGTTTCATAACATTCTAGGAGGTATCAGTCTCCACTGAATTAAAACAATACACGAGGGTAACCGGGGAAAGTCTGAACGTATAGAAAAACGTCTAGGTAAGGTTACCTACACTATACGAGATCTCGGTTACCTAAATCACCGAAACTCTAACTATACAATCGACAGAGAAAAAGGGGGAAACAAAAATTATGCACATTATCGAAACTTTACAAGAGTAATTGCCTAAATAGCTAAATAATTAAAAAAATTAAATAAAGCTATTAAAAACTGGAAGTCGTTCTGCTATCTAAATAACACATGCCTAACGAACGACGGCGCCATGGCGCCTCCAGTAACTGGCCTAGCTCTTAGGCACAATAAAATACTTTAATTTCATTGTGAAACAGGAGCTGAAATATACTCATAGTAAAGACCCAATACTCAACTTTCCAGAGGCAGAAGACGATGGAGAAAGCACAAAAATAATCCTGTAAAATGATCGAAAAGTTAGATCACCAGGAAATATCACCGAGCAAGATCGCTACAAAAAAAGAAATGTCCGCTGTTGTGGGAATGGCGCTGTTGTATTCCCAATAGTATTACGAGAGCGGGGAGAGCCTTTGGACGGCTCCCTTTTGCCACATCCTTCTCGAAGCTGAAACGCTGTTTGGGGTGCAGATTGCTATGGAGGCGTGTCAAGAATACGTCCGCTGATATTATGCGATATCCTTTGGAGAAATTTTAAGGATATTCGCGCCAGGAGTTAGAATTCTGGATACCTAAAGGTAAAATTCTCTGGGAATATCACTGTAGTACATATATCCCTTAGGAAGCTACTTTAAGGAACTTCCATCACGACGACATGACTTGAGCCCAAAAACAAGGATGTTCAAAGTCCATATAATTAAAGAAATTTTATGAAAAAGGCAACTTTCCTCAGATCATGACTAATGGGTGTACTGTCTGGATCCGTTCTGCGAATAACATGGGTGAATTTCGCCCTTAGTTATAGATAACTTTGAACCCAGGATTTCTCTTCTGAACAGCTGTCCTCCCATAAAGTCAGAAGTTCTATGATGATAAACCTTTAGGAACTCCACTGGACATAGGGATGCATCTTCCTTCAGAGGGCAGATTTTCTAAGGACCCCACCTGTTGGTGGGTAGTTTGTTCTTGGTAATAAAACGTTGGGCCTGGAAATAGATTCTGTTCTCCCTCCAAAAACTGGACGTGGCCTTCCTCTCTAGAGAGAGCCACTATTTCACTAACTCTGGCCCACAAAGCGAGTACAAACAGAAATATGACCAAAATTCAAGGCCTTCTAAGTGCATTCCTCATTATTCATTATTTATACACAATGAAGAATCATATCTAATGACCATGCAAAGGGTCTTGGAGGCGCTGAAGGGCTGAGCCCAGGATGGGCCTTAGTAGTTCATTAAGAACGTCGTTAGAAAGGTCGACCTGTAAGGCACATGGTATCTGACTTGTCAAGGCAGGCTTCAACAATAGAATTGTGTTGGCTGCTAATCTTGCTCATGAAGGTGAATGAAGAATGATAAATAGGAATCTGTCGAGATTTCTTTTTGTTACTTCGCCTTGACAAAGGATATCTATTTCTTCCCTGAAGCCTCATAATGTCTTCTGGTTTCCTCCAAAAGTCTAAACTGACTTTTAACACCGAATCTTTTTCTCATCGCTAAGGAGAGAAAATCATGAGATGTAGGTTCCGTGTTTTCTGTGATGGAGCGAAGACAGTCGACTTCTGTACTCGCTGAGAGAGGGATGGATCGGGTAGCAGTACGAATTTTAGTTGTAGTTCCAATGCCAGAGGGAACCACATGCTATTTGGCCCCTTGTGGGCCACTATTGCTGCTTTCCCTTTGAAGGATCTCAGCTTATCGAGGACCTTCAAAAGGAGGTTGTGCGGAGGGAACAGATAAATATTGGATCATCTGTTCCAGTCTATGGACATAGCGTACACTACCTCCACTAGCGGATCCTCTATGGGGACACGTAACAATCTATTTTCTTATTGTCTTTCGTCGCAAAGAGGTCTATCTGCAGCTCCGGGACTCGGCTCTAGATGAAGGAGAACGATCCTGCGTCAAGGGACCATTCTGACACTATAGGTGTAAACCTGGATAGAGCTTCTGCTGTCACATTGTGGAACCCTTGAATGTGAACTGCTGACAAGTTCCATTTCTTCCATTCTGCCAAACGGAATATGGCCAACATCACTTGGTTGATTTGAGGTGACCTCGACCCTTGTCGATTCAGGCATCTGACTACCACCTCACTGTCTAGAACCAGTCATATGTGGGTCGAGTGGTGAGGAGATACTTTCTTTAGTGTCAGAAGAACTGCCACGCTTCTAGAAAGTTGAAGTGAAATGATTTAAAAAGATTGGACCAAGCTCCTTGGTCTCTCTTCTGACGCGAATGACCTCCCCAGCCTTCATTTGAGACGTCTGTGTGGATAGTTACTGACGGGGGAGGAGGTTGAAGAAGTATTGATCTCTTCAACTGCTTAGCACTGGACCACAGCTTGAGAAGCGTTCGTAGTCGAGTCGGGAGAGGTTTTATTAGATCTCTTCGCGCGTTTGATGCGTATTTTCTCCAGACTCCTGTTGCATCCTTTAGCTGTGCTCTTAGCACTGGGTCTGTTATCAATGCAAACTGTAGAGAGCGCAGCACTCTCTCCTGTCCACGTCTTGATATCCGTTTGGATTTCAATAGTCTCTTAACAGATCCTGCTATTTCTTTCCTCTTCTTCCCAGGAATGGAAAATTGGTGTGACTCCAATTTCCAGTGGATTCCCAACCACTGAAAGTTTTGAGATGGAGAAGGTCGAGACTTTTTGATGTTGATCTTGAATCCCATATGTTCCAGGAACTGGATCACTATCTTAAAAGCTTGCATGCATTCTGTCCTAGATGCTGCCCACACCAGTCAGTCGTCGAAGTAGGCTACTACTTAGACCCCCTTTAGGCATAATTGATGGACGGCTGCATTCGCGAGCTTCGTGAAAATCCTTGGGGCTATGTTTAACCCAAAAGGCATGGTTCTGAAGGCGTAAAGTTATCAATGTAACTTGAAGCCTATGTAGGAGGAGAGGTGACGATTAATTGGAATGTGCCAACAAGCGTCAGACAAGTCTATAGAAACAGCATATGCCCTTTTGGGCAATGGGGTCCTTATGTGCTGAAGTGTGAGCATTCTGAACTTGTTGAGTGGCGACAAGTCTAGAATGACTCTGAGTTTTTCTGAGTCTTTTGGAACACAAAACAGCCTTCCTTGGAATTTGATGGACTTAACTTTCCGGATTACTATTTTGGTCTAAGAGCTCTCGGACATATTCTCCCAGAACGGGGGTTGAGTGTTGGAAGAATTGAGGAAATTGAGGTGGAGGACTGCTCCAGCTCCAACCTAGTCCATTTGTTATTAGGCTGTGGGCCCAGGGATCGAAGGTCCAGCGATCCCTAAATAGCTGTAGTCTCCCTCCTACTGGAAGTATCTCACTTCTGCTGTTGTGGACCTGATGCCTTGCCTCCTTGACCGCGTCCTTCCCTGGATCCCCTTCCTCTTGAAGGACGATTAGAAGAACCTCTGGCTGTTCCTCTAGCTTTCGCACGTAAGGAAGAAGAAGGCCTTTCGAAGGCCGGGTTAAAGACTGGCGACTGTGTCGCCACTTATTGAGGTACTAGCTAGTACGCGGTTGGAGGTTGTGCCACTATCTGAAGCACCGCGGTCAAAGGAAGTTGTTGTTGTTGCTGTCGGTAGGGTTAAGCCGGCCGAGAGGATGGCCTACGCCTTTTTGTCTTCTTCTTGGGTTGGGGACCCTCATCTGGAGAAGATTTTCTCTTAAAATCTAATCCCCACTTTTTGACAAGGTTCCTATTCTCTGTGGCGGCCTTGTCTACTACCTCTTTAACCATTTCATTGGGAAAGAGATCTTTATCCCAGATACGAGAGGATATCAGTCTCCTCTGTTCGTGCCTCACCGCAGCCAAAGCGAACACAAACTCTCTACAGGTTCTCCTAGCTTTAATAAAGCTACAGAGATCCTTCGTAACTGTAGCTAGATGGATTTTGGCCACTACCATGAACATGTCCTGGTTCTTGGGGTCACTTGCCATCATTTCTGGTGTCGTTTGCAACGACATCAATGCCGCAAGTCTTTCCTTCGTCTCTTGCTCTCTGCGCAAAAGAACATCAGACAGGTTTGGAAGTTCCTCACCAAATTGACGTTCAGCAATATCAGCTTCCAGCTTCCAGACTGAGAAGGTAAGGTGGACGTCCTTCCAGTCTTCTTGGTCCAAGGGCAAGGTTAGAGATAACGGCTTGCACTCCTCCAAGGTTGGGCATGGTTTCCCTGCCTCCACTGCCTTTAAGGCTGCATTATATCGCTTTTCCATGAAGGGAAAGACTCTGGTTGGAGAGGCCACAAAGGCAGGAAGCTTCTTACTCAAGGCGGGCACCTTTGAGTTCGTGAAGCCCCTCTCTTTCATGGAGACCACTAGTAACGCCTGTGCTTTACTATGGTCAAGAACTATGACCTCCTTCGGCTCCGTCTCCTCCTTTGAGGAGGCTGGCTCCTTCCTAAGACGGACATAGCAGTCCGAATAAGAATCTTTGTTGGGCTAAAATTCCACTTTTTCCAGGGGAATTGCTCCCAACTTTTCTGATATCACGATCTTCCCGGATGTCATTGGCATGTGTTTGGCATACCTCCAAGGATTGGTGTCCGAGCATAAAAGAAGATCCTTCATGTTGAGTCGCTTCTGGGGCCCACGTGATTCTGCAAGTCTAAGTAACTCCAGTTTCATTGCAGCTTCCTTCTTATCATTCTTTCTTTGAATTTGTTCGATCATCTCAACAATAGAAGAAAGAGTCCTTCCCAGTTCATCTGGGATAGCAGACGATGTAGAGGGAACAGGTTCTGGGTCCGGAACCCATGTAACCGACACTTCGTCGATTTCTTCTTTATTTACTTGAGGAGCCTTAGACAGCTTCTCTTCATGGCCTTCTCCTAGAAGGTCTTTCTCTGAAGAATCCGACACTTCCGACATCCTATCATCCAATTGGAAGTCTTGAACTGCGGCCAAGTCTTCAGAATCTACCGGATTCTGGACAATTGGTATCTCCACCTAAGGCTGAGGAATGACTGCATCAGCTGATGCTTTAGGGAAAAGGTATGCCCTCATCTTCTCATTTGGAAGGTAGGGGCCTGAGGTGTTTTTCTGAAAACCCCTCACCCAGGTTCGCAACTTACTCCTGGCAGCATCCCTTAACTCCGTTGACTTAGGATTGTCAAAAGGCTCAGTAATCAGGTTAGAACATACAGTACAAATCTGAGGGTCCCGATGCCTGAGATCACCTCTGGAGGCCGCGCATGCTGCGTGCCTCCTACAAAGTTGATGTCCACAGAAGTTTTTACTGCGGACATTACAGAACACACTCCAGCACTTTGGATGGTCCTCCTGTAAAGAGAAGAAAAATCCATGAGTATCAAGTGAAGGCTTTCACTTATATTGAAACATTTAGCTTATGTAGAAATGCTATAAAAGAAAGAAGGAATGAAACATACTTGTATTTCCTGTCCTGCCAATTGTTGAAATACCTTATGTAATTTCCTAAACGGAAATTTAAGGTGTAGTTCACACCTTGAGATAAAGTTTTAATATACGGGAAAGAAAGAATACAGAAAGAAATTACTTTCTATATATTGTACGATCTCAACAGAAGGCTGTAAAAGATAACATTAAGTATGTTGAAGAACTTTAGTGTTATCATAAACTCTGTACTGTAGTTTTACTAATGCAGTGTGTGCTACACTACAAATATAGCAACTACTGTACATCGCATGCTGTTGTGCCGGCCAGCACGCGCCGGTACGTGCCGGCCGGCATCTACCCCTATATAGTTCAAAGATATACTACCTTTAACTGATAGGCGGCAGCCCACTGATTCGCAACTGTGTGCCGGCCGGAAATCATTGACAGTCTACAGCTGAAAACACTAATACCCGGCTCCCCGCAGGCAAGGGTAATAATACCCAGAGAGCCTCCACCTGCCCAGCTGTCGGCTGTTAAGCCGGCAGCCGGGTTAGGAGTACAACACAATAATCTGAGAAACAGTATGGATGTAAGGTTATTAGGCGGCATTGCCATACGACCTTCCATCCAGAAAGAGTGAACTTATGGAAGGGGGAATGTAGCATTCAGGGTTCCAAAGAGTCCATAGCCTGCCGGGCTCTACCGACGGACCTGCAAAGAATAAAGGGTCTCTGCCGGCCAACACGTAATTGCCAGCCGGCAGAAAGCTGAGCCAGTCGTCCATCCTAACCTACACTAGGTACGGAAGTAGGACTGCCGCCAAAAGATGATAAAAGAAAGAGAGGTGGGGAAGGGATAAGGGTCCTAAAAACTTCGTTCTAGCAAGAGACATACTCAGCAGTTAGGGAAGCTCATCCTAACCTAGAGTTGTCTATTAGGGAGGAACACTGGCTAGAGAGTTATGGGGTCTTTTGACTGGCCAGACAGTACTACATTGGATCCTCCTCTCTGGTTACGGTTCATTTTCCCTTTGCCTACATACACACTGAATAGTCTGGCATATTCTTTACATATTCTCCTCTATCCTCATACACCTGACAACACAGATTACCAAACAATTCTTCATCTCCCAAGGGGTTACTGCACTGTAATTGTTCAGTGCCACTTTCCTCTTGGTAAGGGTAGAAGAGACTCTTTAGCTATGGTAAGCAGCTCTTCTAGGAGAAGGACACTCCAAAATCAAACCACTGTTCTCTAGTCTTGGGTAGTGCCATAGCCTCTGTACCATGGCCTTTCACTGTCTTGGGTTAGAGTTCTCTTGCTTGAGGGTACACTCGAGCACACTCTCCTATCTTATTTCTCTTCCTCTTGTTTTGTTAAAGTTTTCATAGTTTATATAGGAGATATTTATTGTTGTTACTCTTCTTAGAATATTTTATTTTCCTTTTTTCCTTTCCGCACTGAGCTATTTTCCCTGTTGGAGCCCCTGGGCTTATAGCATACTGCTTTTCCAACTAGGGTTGTAGCTTAGTAAGTAATAATAATAATAATAATAATACTTGCCATCCTCCTCCCAACCAGAACAAAGTTAGGTGCAGTTATTTCGGCGGGCAACAGAGAAACTCATTCTCTAGCCCGAGAAAAAGAACACAGGACAGTCTGCTAGGCCACTAGAGGAAGGAATCATTTCTTACAGAATCCTTCGGATGTGGACTAAGGAAGCAAAGCTTCCTGTGTCCGCCCCTAACTACCAAAGGAGACTCATTCTCTATGCTAGGAAGAAGCAGACCACAGACTAGAAACTCTGATGTTCTACCCTAACCCAAAAAACCAATCACTATCAGGTCAGGACAGACATATCCTAGAATAGTTATACCTGAATTATTATACAGATAGAACCGCTGGGATTAAGCCAAAGGCTTACTCAGAGGGAGAGAGAGATTGAACTTAGCCTCCGGAGGAGAAAAGAACAATCGGGGATGTGCGAGAGTATTCTACTGTACCTAGATTACTAGCCTAGGTAAGGTGAGAATCGATTACCTAATTCACCGAAACTCTCTCGTATACAATCTTGGAAAGAACATTCAATAATATCTTACATGTGTAAAATATTTGCCTAAAGCTTCAATAAAATAACACTCGGAAAAACTTATATCATGCATGAAAGTAATAGGGCCAGACGCCTAAGCTACTAAGCCTCGCGAAGGGAGAGATCGGTTACCTATATCACCGAACTGAAAACTGACGGCATAATATAAGCATTCCTAAAGGAGCTAAATAGCTTGATTATTAAAGCATAACAAACCGGGAACGTCAAGCTAGCTAACTAAATGACCCATAAATAGCAAGTGATAGCATCCAGGATGCCTCTGGTAGGCAACAGCTCTTGTTTACGTTAATATCACTTTTGATTTAATTCAAAACGAGCTTACATTTATACATAGTAAAGATAATACTCAACTTTCCAGAGGCAAAAGAGGCCAGAGAAGCCATCAAAATGTTGAATTAAATCCAAAATAACGAGTGAACACAAGGAAAAACATTGAGTAGTAGAGCTACATGAAAAGGAATAAAGAGGGCACTACCGCCTTCATCAGATACACACTGGAAACGGAATAGGAGAGATTACTTATGAGTGGCTCTCTTTTCATTCTCGTTTCAGATTCTTGTCACTGTAACCCCTCGAAGCGTTAATACTGTTCGGGGTAAAGATAGCTATGTGACGTGTCAAGAATACGTCCTCTGATATTATGCGATATCCCTGTCAGATTATTTAGGGATATTCGCTCCAGGAGTTAGAATTTTGGACCCCTTAGGGTAAAATTCTCTGGGAATATCACTGTAGTCAAATATACCCTAGGAAGCTACCTTTTAGAAACTTCCATCAGGACGACATGGCCTGGGCCCCCCCCCCCCAAAAAAAAAAAGAGTTTGTAATGGTAAATATGACAAATAAGAGTTTATAACAATATCTGTGTCAGTCTTTGAGGTTCAGTATCAAATACAGATGCACACTTATTATATTTTTATTAGAGAACTAAAGTTGAAGGGTATCTTACCTAAGGTGTCTAGTTGGAACCTTTAAACTCACCTTAGCAAATATCCATTTCCAGCAAATTGGATCAAAGTAGTTTGATGAAACCATATTTGGAGGTAAGGAAAAAGATCAAATAATCTTTTATACACAATTAGCTCATGATTCTTATATAAAATGTAAATTATCCTGAAGTAGTCTAGGTATTTCAACCAGAGATATTTCTATATTCCAGTTAATGCTCCAATTGAGATCTTTACAGATTGAATTCTTAAATCAGACAAATTTTCAGGATTGTTTAATAATCATCCTAATCAGGCAATTGAATCACTGGAGCTTCAGAAGTTGAGAAATGTAGTGAATATATTTATATACAATGGGTTGTCTTAAGCTTTTCTTCATAGTTTATATATGATATATCTATTGTTACTGAGGTTAAGATTTATTTTTTTTTTATTTATTAGATCTTTTTTAGTTATTTTATGTATTTTTATCCTTCCCCTTTTGGGATATTATTCCTTGTTGGGGCCCTTAGTCGTGTATTATCTTTTTTTTCCAGCTAGAGTTGTAGATTGGTTGATAATAATAATAATAATAATAATAATAATAATAATAATAATAATAATAATAATAATAATAATAATAATGTTATTATAATAATAATAATAATAATAATAATAATAATAATAATAATAATAATAATAATAATAATAATAATATCAATTTTACTAATGTTACAACGATTATTATTATTATTATTATTATTATTATTAATATAATAATAATACTGCCAACATCACTATTGTTAATATTGCTAGCATGTTCTTATCATCATTGATATAAATGATATTATTAGTATCATAAATATTACTAATATAATCATTCTAATTGTAGAAAAAAATTACCAAGAAGAGTTTTACAGAAATTGAATTGTCTTCATAAAAGTTCAACATCTTTTTATCGTTGATCTAAATCATGAAAATATCAACACAATAACCATTAATTTTATATGAACTTTTCATTTGTAACACTTTTATTGCACCTTTAAATGAATTCTAAACTATGAGTATGGATTACAAACTCGATTATGATGTTGGTCATAATTATAAAAATTGTTAAAGGTTTTAAAGAATTATCTTCACTGCTGCGTTAAATAAAATTCCACTTAAAACAGGGGAGAGAGAGAGAGAGAGAGAGAGAGAGAGAGAGAGACGTAATGAAAGGGAATGTGTATTTGTCTATGTATGAACATGAGTTTGTGTATACGAGTGCCTTTGCACATTATCGCTAGAGTTTTGGGATCCTTTGACTGGCCAGACAGCACTACATTGGATCCTTTTGTTTTGTCATGGTTCTTTCCCTTTGCCTACACATACACAGAATAGTCTGGCCTATTCTTTACAGATTCTCTTCTGTCCTCATACACTTAAAAACACTGAGATTACCAAACAATTCTTCTTCACCGAAAGGTTTAACTACTGCACTGTAATTGCTCAATGGCTACTTTCCTCTTGGTAAGGGTAGAAGACACTCTTTAGCTATGGTAAGCAACTCTTCTAGAAGGACACTCCAAAATCAAATCATTGTTCTCTAGTCTTGGGTAGTGCCATAGCCTCTGCACCATGGTCTTCCACTGTATTGGGTTATAGTTTTCCTGCTTGAGGGTACAGTCGGGCACACTATTCTATCTAATTTATGTTCCTCTTGTTTTGTTAAATTATTTAAAGTTTATATATGAAATATTTATTTTAATGTTACTCGTCTTAAAATATTCTATTTTTCCTTGTTTCCTTTCCTCACTGAGCTATTTTCCCTGTTAGGGCCACTGGTCTTGTACCATCCTGCTTTTCCAACTAGGGTTGTAACTCAGCAATGAATAATAATAATAATAATAATAATAATAATAATAATAATAATAATAATAATAATAATAATGATAGAGGGTTGTGTTTTTTAATTACAAAACACCGATAAATGAAGTCTTGGAAAAGTTCATTTGGTTAATTTGTGACTGCTATTATTTCCATATGATCTCAATCTATTCTAGTGAACCGCATCTATCAATGGTTTGGCCATAATCCTTTTTTTTCAATCTTCTATTTTAGGATCTCATTGTTTTTCTTTCGATATTTTGTTTAAAATCCATTTTTATGGCGATTCTTTTTATATTCACACACAAACACACACACACACACACACACACACACACATATATATATATATATATATATATATATATATATATATATATATATATATATATATATATATATATATATATATATATATATATATATCTTCAGTGAAGGCAGCCACAGCCAGTAATGAACACAAATTTCATGTTGTGGATAGGGGAAAAGTAGTTCAAAATGTCCTTTTTTATTATTCCCAACGTTTCGTGATTCTTAATCACATTGTCCAGGGCTAAAAATAAAACATATACAAAAGAATTAAGAAACGGTTGAATTTTTTTACAAATTCATACAAAACTATTAAAACCAGTTGAAATTTAAATGAAAATTAAACGGAAAAAAATAATAAATAAATATAAATATACATCAGACAAAGTAGTGGAACCAACCTCGCAGAAGCGTACTGAGAAACTCTATGCCAACTGGAGTTAGAAAACAAACCAAAGAAAACTATGACAAATACAACTGAATAGAAGAAGCTTGGGTATTTAACGACGGAACTAGTCGTTTGATTAATATGGATTCAAGAAGAGGTAAGTCATGGTTATTTGACACTTGACCAATGATGGTAAAATCTTTGTTTTCAATATTTTGTTTGCATATTTTAGCATGAATCCGAATATTAGAATGTTCAGGGTTGGATATTTTGCAACCAGTTCGATAGCTAACATCTCTATGGGAATCAATTCTGACCTTTAACAACCTCTTGGTAGATCCTACGTAGGTCCCAGAGTTATACTTTGGGCAATTATATTTATATGCAACACCAGAGGGCATGTAAGGACTCAATCGATCTTTAAAGTGGAAAAGCGAACCAATAGTGAGAGGGTTCTTAGGGATGAGCTTAACTTCCACAGCTGGGAAGTGTTGTTGGATAATTTCTGTAAACTTTTTCTTTAGGAAATCCTCATGAAGAAAAGGAAAACTAGCATAAAATTTTAGTTTACGAACTTCAACTGTTTTTGGAGTCTGAGCCAATGTGTCATTCAATAATCTATTAAGAAATTTAAAATATATTTTGGTGGGGAAACAGTTTTTCTTAAATTATTCACATAGATATATAATTTCAATATGGAAAGATTCCCAACTAGAGGTCAAAATGAATGCTCTGTGGAGAAGAGTAAAAATAGAATTACTTCTATGGTTATAAAAACAAGAGCTATAAAATTTGAACCTAACGCAGTGAACGTCTTTTTTTCTAAAAATCGTGGTAATAAAACCTTCTCTATTTCTAGACACCAACACATCTAAAAAGGGGAGGTTGTTATCTTCCTCCTTTTTTACGGTGAATGTTATGTTTTCATGTTGTGAGTTGGCAAAGTCAAGGAATGATTCAGCGCCGAACTCATCTCTGAATAGAGCAAAGGTATCATCAACATACCTAACATAAAACAAGGGTTGATAACTTAAAGGGCAATTTTCCAGCATGGTCTCCTCCAGGAAGCACATGAAAATATTAGCAAAGGTGGGTCCCAAGGGGGAACCCATAGCCATCCCATCAACTTGTTTGTACAAATTACCATTAAAAACGAAAGAAGTGTTCAGCACCGCTAACTCCAAAAGTTTTTTAAAAGACGTGCGATTAAAATCATTAAAAGTGGTATTAGGTTCAGGAAATAATTTGTTTAAAATAATATTTGATAGTTTCTTCCACAGGTACACTTAGATTCAAAAGTCCGCCGACACTCAGGGAGAATTGCTCGCCAGAGGTCTCTAGTTTTACCATGACAAAACTAATAAAGGGTTGCATTTCGTACTACTTCTTAGAAAATAGGCGGAGCCTTGTCCAACCTCAGCGAAAGCTGGAAAATATTTTTAACCAAGTTGCCATTTCTCATACTGTGGTATCATTTGACATCTCGACTATCCAATACAAATACACAAAACACACACATACATACATACAACATACATATATATATATATATATATATATATATATATATATATATATATATATATATATATATATATATATATATATATATATATATATATATATATATATATATATATAGAATCTGTAAAATGTATAAATTAATGGAGTGACAGCTTAAGAATTCCTTCCGTTAACAGCTACATTAGATTGTTCGGTGATCCGAAATTAGTCTCGTTCAAGTTTCATTTATGACTCGATTCTGTAAATTATTCGTAAAAACATCATAAATGAGTTAATCGACTTAAGGACATTCAGAGAGAGAGAGAGAGAGAGAGAGAGAGAGAGAGAGAGGGAGAGGGAGACGGAGAGGGAGAGGGAGAGGGAGAGAGAGAGTTTACAGTATTTTATATAGTGGTTGGTCACCATATAAACTGATTTCTAGACAATCATCCATATCAAAATAAATTTTCACCTGACCTTCCAATGTTTCCTATAAAAATGATTGTCTTATGCTTCCAAAAAATCATTGATATTTTTAAAATGCTAGATATATTGCTAAAGACTTTCATCGGCCTTTAAACATTCATAGATAGCAACATTTTGTAATATATAAGGATAGTTTACTGTAAAACATTTCCCAAGTCATTCAGATTCAAGGGGTGTGCCATCTCAGTCTGTAGTTTGCAAGTCACTTGCCCTTTACTCATCTAATTTCCTACCTTCCCTTTTCGGAGAAATTTGTCATCTCACCTACCTTATTTGTGGCCAAGAATGATTATCATTGACATTTAAACTAGTATTTTAAACATATACATTAAGATATTTGCTGTGTTGTTAATTCAATCTTTATTACAAGAGCTAATATTCGCTTGATAATTACCGAGGACCTATGGCAAAATTGGAGATAGTTATCACCGAGTAGAGATAACGAGATTATTTTGTTGGATTTTAATGCTGATCTAAATAATGATAGATTCTGGAACAAAAATAGCTGTAATTAGAGAGACGTTGTCTTTTGAAAGTTTGGAGGATTCGTTAGTAAGAATCCTTGTACTATCATATTTCCGGCACGAAGTTATAGTATTTCGTTACTATAGATCATTATGTTCTGTAGTCCTCCAAATACATTACTAAAGTGTTCTGTAGGATAATTTGCCTGTTTACTTTAAATAAATCAACCAAGGTATTTTCGTTACCTGGAAGAATCATAAAGGAATGTAATAGAAATTGTATAAGAAATCTGAGTGAAATAGCGCTGGAAAAGCCTTATTTCTGAATCTAGCTAAGGAATATCTTGTCTTGGCTTCACACAAAGTTCGAAAGTTCTCGGTTGGATTGGACAAGTGAAGGTGTTTCATGCTGCCGTTCAGGAGAGATTTCTATTCTGAAGGGATAGTGAGAGACTAGGAACCAAAATTGACAGCTTAGGACGAATACCGGCGCAGAAGGCCATTTATCTTAAAAGTACTGAGGATGTTTAATAAATAAATGAATAAAGAATGAATGGAAGGAACACAAATAGGAACTTTATCGTGGAGACTTGTTTGAATCAAGATTATAATAAGTCAGCATGATCTCAAAGCTACGTAATTTTCTTAAGATATAGCTATTATAAGTAATTATATAATCACTGGTAACTTACAGGCAGGGTATTAGTGTAGGAAATCAATTTGTGCCTATGCCACCTGCACTTATATATTTTTCGGCCAATTACATGAGAAGACTTCATGGAAAACTTATTATTTCCTACTTTCATTACAAAATCTCGGAAAATTATGTCGTTTTGAGAACAACAATCTTTTTTGTAAGATATATCAATAAAGCAAATTTTTCAGAGGATTTGCTAGAATATAATACTGGTCTCATTTACCGCAATAAAAATAATTTGTTAATCAATTAACTAAACTCTGATTGAATTCAAAGTGCTATGCCATCACCAATATTTATTTTATCCATCATTGATTATCTATCATGTGATGTTAATACTTAACTTTCGTTAATAATCAACCTTCCAACAACAACAGCTACTTTATACTGCTGCTACTACCTACAACAAATGAACTAATGACGAATGAGGTTGGCATTATTTCCCAGAACTATCGATTATCAAATTAGATTGAGGAAAATATACAATATTTTACAAGATGTATCAAGAATTTTCATTTAACCTCTCTCCACAACCTCTAAAATACAAATAACTTTCTTATTTCCTCAAAATTAAAATTCTTCAGTGTCGGACTGCCCGTGAAGGGGGTAATCCCCACCCAATCCCCAACCTTCGCCACCAACCCTTCCATTGAAAGTGTCTACTAGGTTCTTCAAAAGAAAAGTAAATATATATATATATATATATATATATATATATATATATATATATATATATATATATATATATATATATATATATCTATATATATATATATATATATATATATATATATATATATATATATATATATATATATATATATATATATATATATATATATTGTATATGTGTTTGCGTGTGTGTGTATATTTTGTGTGTTTGTAGTGAATACTCGAGAGACAAATGATACCATAGTATGAAACATGGCAATTAAATTTGTAAAATTTTTAAGCGTTTCCTGTGGTTTGGCAAGGCTCCGCCCATTTCTTAAGAAGTAGTAAGAAGACCAACTCTTTATTTGTTTTGTCATGGTAACACTAGAGACCTCTGAGGAGCGATTCTCCCTGAGTGTCGGCGGACTTTTGAGTCTAAGTGTACATTAGTAAATAAAGACTCAACATCAAGACTAGTCATGAAAAGATCTGAGTCCTGAGAAATTATGGCCTCTTCAGATGCATAAGAGTTATTTAGAGAAAAGGTGTTTTTTGTCAAAGGTTCCAGTAAGGGAACGAGGAACTTAGCTAACTTGTAATTAGGGGTATTAAAAGACGATAAGATAGGTCTTAGTGGAACATTGGGCTTATGGATTTTGGGTAAACCATATAAGATGCCATAGGAAGACCCCGAACAGAACAAATTTTGGTAGGTAGTTTCAGTTATGGATTTTTCATTTTTAAGAGTCTTTAAAAATCTATTAATTGTATCCTCGGTTTTAAAAATATTATTAAAATTAGGCTCACCAATTTTCAGAAATTTAGATTCATCATTTAAAATACTTTCCATTTTTCCCACATATTCCTCCTGATCTAAAATGACAGTTCCTTTGCCTTTATCCGGTCTAGTAATGATAAGATTATCTCTATTGGCAAGATTCCTCAATATATCAAAATCTGTTTTCTTAAAAAAGGGTGTTCACCTGGTTTTTAGTTTCCCAAATGCAGCATGTGATATTTCATATAGTTTGGATTGCAGGTTACCAAGATTCATGTCAAAGGGCAGAGATTTAAGCCTTTGAAATAGTGACTCTAGAGGTAGAAAAAAACTTAGAGTAATTAGGTCTGAAGTTCGGAAGACAGAAATCCAAACCCAACGTCAACAGAAACTCTTCTCTTTTAGATAAAACAAAATTAGAATAGTTAAAAACAGTTATTCGGTCTTTGTTAAAATTTGGAATAAAAAAACCCAAGCTTTTAAGTTTCCTATTATGACAATCTTGTACGGTAGAAACGCACTCAGAAATACTCTTATTAAAAAGTTGTTTAAAAATTATAGAGTCAATTAAGGTAAAAGAGTTACATACAGTTTTTAGAATATTGCTAACGGCATCATTATGATTGTGAACAAATTTTTGTTTATTTGTTATTTCTATTTCTAAAAGACATTTTGTGGCATCATGAAAAAATTGCGTTTGAAATAAAGACGATCTATACAGTTTAAATTTTACAAAATTCGGTACAATGTTATTCAGTTAACAGTACTGAAGAAATTCTAGATCGAGTTTGGCTTTCTCCAACTTCTTGACACGCCTCTCCAGAGTCCTGCACTGTGAGAGAAGTCCAGCTCCATAACGATGTCTAACAAGCTCGTGAAAGTGAAGGAAGCCTCTCGATCTAATGCGGAGTAGGAAAAGCAACACATTGAAAAAGCTACGAAACTCCATGCCACAGGCAGCTTTCCATTGGTTTCACTCACAGCAACGCTCAAGTTAAAAGGAGTCCAAGAAACATCTTCGGTTTAGACAGCAACAGCCAGTAA
>NC_090758.1:27867597-27870097 GCF_036898095.1 Palaemon carinicauda | reverse complement strand
TCACATCTTTATTCTGAATATAAATAATATCATGACAATTGTATTTTGACAATAAACTGAATAAAGAGATTTAATTAATATATTCCACAATATTCTAAATTTAGCAAACACCTTTACCTCCAAATTTCACATTTCCAAAATGTCTCCCATTGACCCCATTCATATTTTGGCAATAAGCGGAAAAAGAATAGGTTACTATATTGATTTCATATCATTTTCCTTTTCATTACTTTATTATTTTTTTCGATATTTGATGTATTTTCAGTATAAGAGATGATGATGACTGTTCAACAAAAAGAAAAAAAAAGTGGTGATGGCTGTTACTGGCCTCGTGATTACAGTAATTGGCAGATGCCACAAGTACAGATGACTTCAATTTATATTTAGCAGAGGAATCACTGATCTGATTGACTCCAGATTGAAGTTGCAATTAGCTTTGAAACTAGATAGACTATCATATCTGGCTTATATATAGGAATTCTTGCATCCCATAAGAGGAAATGAATCATTTGCTCATTTGAGCGTGTTGATGATGCTCTGATCAGAGATCAATAAAGATCAATCATGCTTATCACACGATGTCCGCTCGGAAAATCTCACTATCGCTCTAGTTCTTTTATAGCCGCTTATGGAAACTACGAGACTGGTCAGGGAAAATCAACTTGTTTGAAGACATGCCTATTAATGATCGTAAATATTTCCAAACGGGAAAAATCTGCTCCTGTAAAGTGATGCCTCCTTACGAGCATAGATACTGGAGTATGGAAAAAAATGACCTTTGTGGAGCGAGCCTGATACTAATTGCTGTGCGAAATTCAATTAAAGATTAAACTCGACCAACAGAGCGTGATGTTTGTAGCGATGTGTGTGATTTGATTTCTAGCAAGGACAATACTCTCTGCAAAGAGAACGCACTTTTTACACATAAAATCCAATCTAAAAGGATTGGGAAATAAAATCTCTTGATTTTTCTGTGAATCGAATCCGATCAGAGATTTGATTCCGTTATTTGCGTTTTATAGTTCTCACGAGTTTATGTCCTCTTTTAGTTCCTGGACGAAAGCCTCTTCAGGTAACGTATTCTCTCTCTCTCTCTCTCTCTCTCTCTCTCTCTCTCTCTCTCTCTCTCTCTCTCTCTCTCTCTCTCTCTCTCTCTCTCTCTCTTATTTATAGATCTGAGAATTTTTTTCTTCTGTGATGAATGTCTAATTATTGTTATTATTATTATTTTTATTATTATTAATATTATTATTATTATTATTATTATTATTATTATTATTATTATTATTATTATTATTATTATTATATAGATAAACCTATGCCAAACTTAAACCTTAGAATATCGTATTAGCTTTCCTTTCCAAGCCTCTCTATTGAAGTTATTGACGTGAATCTCTTTACACACAGACTAACTATCGTTAAAACTTTTCCCTTTCAATTCAATAAAAAAAGCAGTTTCATCCTTTGTTGTCTTGTCAAAAGGCTTAAATTTCCCTGGCTACAATGATACAGTTATCATTCTCAGAGTACAAGAGACATAACGTTTACAGAAACATACTATATCGCAGACATTCGTTGCATCAGCAAATTTCTCGACATCTTGCTAGGCCCTCATCTTGACATTTGACCTTAATACGTATTAATTAGAATGGATTTTACTAGTCTCAAATTTGAGCTAAGTTTAGAGATACAAATAAAGGTCATTTCACGTTTCTATTGATCAAGAAATATGTTATTTGTGTGCTATTGAGAGAGAGACTGCGGGACTTATATCCCTCTGAGCTTGACTGCATCCTGTTACAGTTTATCAAATACCAGAGACATGAATTCTAGAGTAGGATAATAGAAGCCAAGTACTCAAACTCTTTAACGTAAGTCAACTATAGGTGATTTCCTTGAGTCTCTCTATGGTAAGTCAACATTTTTTTTTTAAGTTTAACCTTTAAAGAACATAGAAAATATCCCAGTTTTTTTATTGTGACAGAACTTATATTTATCTTACCATTCTGAATTACCAAAATAATTTACGATACCCGCTCCTATAATCTTATTCTCAATTATTTCTCCAATAGAATATAAATGAAAGCATCCGATGCAAGTCTCTTCCTATTGAGACAAAAGACTCGATTCCCCGTAGAGTAACTCGAGTCTCTTCATGCTAAACTAATCTACTCAAATCTTCCTCTGGTGAGATGCAAATCTCTTCCTGTTAGGAAACCGACTTGAGTCTTTCAAGAAGAGTGAAATATCTCTTGGTAAGAAGAGAAACTTGACTCTTTCAAGTAAAGCAAAAGTTCTCCTCCTTGTAATGAATCCAACATGAATCTTTCGAGTAAAGCTACGGATCTCTTCTTGGTAAGAAAACCGACCCAAATCTCATCACGGTAAGACAATATGTCCTGGTCTCAAATGTATTCCTACCTACAAAAAATTTGAAACTATCTGGACGACTTTAGATTCTAATCTTCTTGATAAGGCACTAACTCTATTTTTGTCCAGG
>NC_090758.1:27831582-27854082 GCF_036898095.1 Palaemon carinicauda | reverse complement strand
CGTACGTGAAAGAATACCTTGTCATGGATAAAAACAGTCAACAAACTGAAAGTTTATGCTGCTATGGTTAACTTGTACAAGTACATTCGCAGTGATCTGTTTTTTAAAACCACGCATCATTCCGTTTACAGACCTTACTTCAAAACTAGGGTGTCTCTTAAGTGAAAAGGGTGTAGAACTCCGCGATTCAACAAAGAAACAACTCAGCCGCAATCTCAAGACAGAATTTGGCGGGAGATTGCCTTTTTTTATACATAAGCGAAGGGTTTACCTTCGTCCCCATACACTTACTACGGACACTATTGCTTGTTTGACTATCTAGACTTGAAATGTGACTTGGCAGAGCTGAGTCGAGGGCAAAAAATGTTAATAGATGATTATTCAAACAGCTGTCATATTACATGACCAGATGAGAAATGATATGAAGGAACAGACTTGGCCTCCAAAACCGGATGAACTAACAGAGAAATACATCGATCTACCGGCATTCTTCACTCACTTTTTGCAGATCCTTATTGGTGGCCAACTGGCTTTGCCCTCTGATCGAATCAACAGACTGGCATGGTCTTTAGGTCAGGACATTCTGTATGCTGTAACCAATGTCCAGGTCATTATGCTAAAACATGTCCTGCTGCTGCCTTGGGTAATCAAGACTCTATCTGGTAATGTTAAACCCATTCGCATTTTAATTCGATTTGGTCATGGTTGCTCTTACACTCGCCTAGAGGAGATTAATACAGCACTTTGCATCGAGAAGCTGAGCAATGTGGATGAAGGGGCACCACTTCTCCCGCTAAGTACACATCCTTCAATCCCTACAGTACTTGTATATGATAATATTGACTCACTGGAAGAAACATCGAGTGGTGCAGGAACTTAAAATCGTGTGAATGACATCATTGTTCAACCAGCAGTTTCATCTTGTGCACCAGACAGAGTACCAGTACCATTTTTTAACAAGAAGGATAAACGATGCACGTTCGAGGCAATTTTGGAACCTCTGCCACTCTATATATCAGCAAAGAAAGAATAGCCTCCTCTTCTGAAAGCACCAAATCTTTCACTACACTTCGAGGATGTTGTGAAAACTTCACATTAACGCAAACTTCTTTGGATCTTAGTTCACCTGCACTAGTCTTCACACCAACGTATAAGTTCTTGGACAGGATTCAATATCCAAACAAAGGATCAGGTTAGAGTCAGTGTAGACAAAGTGGGATATTTTCCCACCTTAAATGCCCCAGCAACAGATATTTCAACGGCAAAGGAATTTCTATGGAATGCCCTTTCCATTCAAGAAACTTTGTCACTTGAAAAGATTGCTGTTGTTGCTGATCAGGCACTTTATGCCAAACTGACAGAAGTTGCCTGGAATCATCAGTTCCAGTTTGAAACTATTATCCCAATGATGGGGAATTTTCAGATCATCTGCAATTTGTTATCAATTATTGGCAAGTTATTCAGTGATACTGGACTCCGAGTCTTAGCAGTAAAATAATGGGTCATAGCTGAGGGATCAGCTGATAAAGTGCTATAAGGCAAACAGTACAACAGGGGAGTGAGACTTCACAAGCCGGTGTACGAAGCTTTAATGAGGCTTGCATGGGCACAGTTCTTAGAATGGTTGGAGACTAACCATAGTCAAGATCGTCAAAACCTTAATGAAACCTGGAGACTGGTGAATGATGTGCACGAAAATCCATGTGAAGCAACGCATGCATCTTTTCTAAATGAAGAAATGCACAGGAGAGTTTTGGATCTCTTCGTCATGTACATGGATGAGTTGCAATACAACAGTGGACAACTGGCTTCATTCTGAATGATTTATTTGGACTTGGTTGAAATTCTCCTTGGAC
This sequence comes from Palaemon carinicauda, assembly GCF_036898095.1. Lineage (NCBI taxonomy): Eukaryota > Metazoa > Arthropoda > Malacostraca > Decapoda > Palaemonidae > Palaemon > Palaemon carinicauda. Next base: position 27,852,226 of record NC_090758.1, on the reverse strand, counting down.
TAATATGAGCAGATCAAGAGGGTGATTGGTACCTCCACCTGGCTAGCATACAGAAAATGATACCCTGGTTTTTTGCGGTAGATAAAACAAACTATGCTCGGTTCTTCTTGTATACTTCTTGCAGATGGCATTGATAGAGGATGCTTCACAGGAACTCTACAGCCCTTTACTAAATGGGGGGTTCTCTGTGCAGCTGGGTGAATCAAACCCATTTGGTCGACTCCCTATAGACCAGACGCTTGAAGAGACTGTAAACCTGGATACGCAGTTCAGTGGCGGAACAAAGGGGTTCAGATTAAAGCCAGCGGCCGTCTCTAGGTACTATCTAACGGCAAAACATAGAGCAGAGGCTTTAAGAAGACTTCAAGACCTTATCGAGGTACAGAAGCCACGGTTCGGCCACCCAGACCTCCAAACATCTCGTAAAAAGCGAGATGAGAGTGATGTGTCATCTATTCTCGAATTTCTTGAGAACATTAGGAAAAATCCATTTTGCGGTGATCCAACTGACCTTTTGAGCATTTCAACTGGACTAGTGGCGCCCCTGAGGTGGCGACTGACTTGTTGAAGGCTCATGAAAAGGGGTAAGCAGCTTATGCTGCACGTGTAGTGAAACTGGAAGAAGGTATTGGGTTTTATGGTCCCCTCAAAAAGCACAAATTGAAAACTTTTAGCAGTCTGAAGAAAGGAACCATAATAAAAGGAACAGACAAGGAAATAGTACTGAAGGCAGACAGTCGTGTGTTTGGTCACATGCTACTCATAGCGCAAAGTAGGAAACTGGCCATGAAAGAGTTCTTATGTTACCCTCTAGGTCCCAAACCTTGGGCTTTGGTTAATGCTGATGGAACTCTTAAGAAAACTGTAAAAGGAAACCTAAGTTCACATCTTGAAAAACTAGCTCCTTTTGTTGACTTACAAAGTGGTCTAAGAGCAGCAATCAATGATGCTATGGGAATAGTTCAGAACATTCATGGAGAAAATTCTATATTTGGAAAACTTCCTGAGCAGCTCCTTAAAAGCATTTTGAATCATAGCTGCAAAAGCCAACGATTTGGTGTGGTATTTGATATGTACACTGAACATTCAATTAAGAATGCTGAAAGGGTTAGTCGAGGGGCCAAAGACAGTCTGCTTTTCCATGATATGTAGTCGGGACACCGGATTAAGTATTGGAAACGCTTTCTTGCAAACACGGAATGCAAGAACAGACTAACCAGGTTTCTGGCAGAAAGCTGGAAGGAGGAGGTGAGACAATGCCTTGGTGAAACTACGTTATTCGTAACTGTTACAGAACAGTGTTTTGATATTACAAATGATGGCATCAGAGAGGTTCCAGAGCTGATATCCTCTCATGAAGAAGCGGATACGAGACTTGCACTCCATTCAAAGCATGCAGAAGGAACATGTGCTAGTCCTTTCGGAAGATACTGAGTGTTTGTGATGCTTTTAGCTCTTGAAGCTAAGATAGGTCAACACTTATTCCTGAGATGAGGAAAAAAGAATAAAATCAGAATAATCGAGATCTCCACACTAGCAACTATAATTAGCAGGGATGTGTGCATTGCTTTGTTGGGTGTGCATGTTTGGACTGGCTGTGATTCCGTAAGTGCTTTTTCTGTCCAGGGGAAGATCAAAGCAGTTAGCTTGATTCGTTCAAATGATAGATTTAGGGAAGCATTCTCTCTTCTAGGGAGAGAATGGAATGTTGCAGATGAACTGTTTTTAACTCCAGAAAAAATGGCCTGCAGCATGTATTCCCACAGTTCAAAGAGCGCAACTGTAAATTATATGAGATATGAAATATTCAAGTCCAGAAATGGTGATGCGTCTTCAGGAAAATTACCTCCTTGTAAGGATGTTCTTCAACAGCACACCAAAAGGGTCAATTATCAAGCTGGCATAAGGAGACGATGCCTTGAAAACTCACCAATGATCCCATATCCTACAGACGGACATGGATGGAAAGTTGATGGGGATGAGCAAATTGGCATTGAATGGATAGCTAGAGCACCAGCACCTGATATAGAGCTTTCACTGATGTCATGCAAATGTGTTAGATCATGCAAATCTGGCAGTTTTCCATGCATTGACAATGGATTACCCTGCACACCAGCCTGTAAAATGCAGGAATGTGACAATATGAAAGATGATGTGTTGGAAATAGTTCCAGACATAGATGAAAGGGACTCTGATGATGAGTAGATTCCCCATTGGAAACATCGGCAGTTACAAGATTACAATGTTTAAGGATATTTTGACTGTTTAATTTCAATATAAATTGTGGCTCATTGTGTTCAGGTGACATACTAAGTTGTCTGTGCATTTTCTTGTCTCCAAAGTACTTCTTCTAAAAATGCAGATTTCAGGATACACAGTGCCATAGGTGTTGCCTCACGTGCATCCCTGAGTCACGTGAGTGTAACTTGATACCTTTCTATTGTTTATGGGTGCTGTATGAATCCTTCTAGCTATTTCAAACACAGACTTCATTTTTTGGTGCCAATTCCCTAAGTTGAGGCAAACTTCCTTAGATGAGCGTGAAAAAATTGTCAAAAACGCATAATTTGGCATAAAAATGTACATTTTAGAATGGCGTATAGCTATAAAGTTACATAAATTATACATAGGTATCTGCAGAATCTATTTCTGACTAAAATAAGAGTAATTTCATGAAAATTAGTTGATGTAGTGCAGAGTTATGGGCATATTTTATAACACCTACCATAGAGCTCGAAAACGGCGGCCATTTCTAAAGATGGCCGCCACTGGGGCACAGAGCTACCGAATTGAAATGTCTAATCCAAGTTTTTGGATACTTCAGACATCAAGGTAACCAAAAATCTTGATTGGATCCATTCACTAATTTGGTAGTCAAATTTGGTCTGGCTCATGGACTATATGTACTAAATTCTATACAATACTAAATTTTTATTAATGAGGGCATTCGCACTGACTCGCAGCCGTGCCCTTTTAACTCGGTAGAGTTTCCTGCTATCTGATCGGTTAGAAATATCTTGTCCAACCAGTCAACGATCAGGATTCTTTTCCGAGCTAAAAAGGCACCCTTGCGAGTCGGTGCAAATCTGCCTCACTGAAAAGCATTGACTATAATACCAATATAATAAAACACTCACCGATACTATAGTACATTATTGTAATATATATACAGTATGATCACTACAGCACAGCTTAACTAGCTAAGATACAGTATGAAGTTTTTACAAAACGTATTGCTCGTAAGTGATGGATGCCTTGTGTAGTCGATTTTTTAAACACATAGAAAGAGGACGATTAACTACTGTACAATATGGTATATGGAGTTTCGTATAGAGTACTATACAGTAGTAAATACTACATTATACTGGCATCATTATTAACAATGAAACAATTCATTTAAAATGAAAATGAAAATCAAATGTAAGAGTACAAACACCTCTAACCGTATTTTGAATATAACTTCAAATTTTCTTAACATATGTAAACACACCTGACTCAAAAAAGAAAAAAAACATACATTTCAATAACAAAAATAAGGTTAATAATAATAATGATGATGAAAATTAAAACAAAAAACTTATGAAGATGAATATAATCACTATCACTATCATTATTTTAATTATTGCAATCAAGATATTTTCATCAGTATCGCTAGTATTATTATTATTATTATTATTATTATTATTATTATTATTATTATTATTATTATTATTCCTCAGATATTAAATCCATAAATTAGTGGAATATGATAATTTAAAAACTTCCCAAAAATTACTCTGAAAGCTGAACTTTCAGTTTGAGAAATATGTTCACGTATTTGCTCATAAAATAATAGAGATTATTGTATTCATTTAACACAAGAAAAAAATGTCCAAGAAATTCCAGAAATTTGTTTGTAGAAATAAATCTCGAATTAAAAAAAAAAAAATAGCCGCCATCCACGAAGCAGTTCCTTAGAGGAAAGTGGGGTATTGGGACACCAGTATTGCGTTCCAATATTTTATGATCTCAAAGGTTAACAAAAAATACTATGAAACTCTCCTTATTTGATATTTTTTCTTACATATATATCTAATAATAAAACTATAAGAGAGATTACTCAAGTGCCATATGTGGACATGATCATAATGAGGGGTATATGGAGATGGTTTGGGTATGCTCTTCGTACTCCCCAAGAGAGATAAGTTCCCTAAACTTTTAACTGGTCTATATATGAGTTGGAAGACCTAGGCCTACATGGCTGAGTATTATGAATCGTCAAAAAAGATATGATGACTGGTAAAGTGTTGATTTAAAAACTCAAGAGAGAGACTCGGGGCGAAATCTTACTGAGCACCTTACCGTCAATAGGCGATGGAGGAGATGACGATGAGATATATAATAAGACCGTAAATACCAATAAGATTACTCAGTCCTTAGTAATAATCCCTTTCCGATAGGAGAAAATATTTTAGAAATACTTGAAAGTCGAGGCCCCTTTACACTATATCAACCTCACAAGGATCATAAGATAACAACATGATATACTTCATAAAATGATAATGTCAGCACAAGAGGAAGGAGACGAGATAACTGTGCAATTATGACAGGCGATAAGAAACAAGGGGATGAAAATCGCAAAACGTGCTAAAGAGGGAGAAGATGACGTTTAGACATATCTCTTCAAATCTGATGAGGCAAAAATTTAATTTCCATATGATGTTATGCAGAGAGAGAGAGAGAGAGAGAGAGAGAGAGAGAGGCTTTTAGGTAACATTTATATAAAAAGTGTGTGAAACTGTGATAAGATAATATAATAGAAGAGAGAGAGAGAGAGAGAGAGAGAGAGAGAGAGAGAGAGATATTGGAGTTCGTTGCTAATGCATAAAATCCATATAAAAGTATACGTATGATAAAGTTAATGTCATAGAGAGAGAGAGAGAGAGAGAGAGAGAGAGAGAGAGATTGGAGTTCGTTGCTAATACATAAAATCCATATAAAAGTATAAGTGTGATAAAGTTAATGTCATAGAGAGAGAGAGAGAGAGAGAGAGAGAGAGAGAGAGAGGTGGTTGGTATTACGAAAATTTCATATAAAAGCGTAAGTGTTATAGAGATAGTGTCATAGAGGAGAGAGAGAGAGAGAGAGAGAGAGAGAGAGAGAGAGGGAGAGAGAGAGAGAGAGTGTTTGGAGTCCTGAGCTCTTAGGTGAATTTTATATAAAAGTTATTAGAGTCGGTGTAAGTGTGATAACGATATAGAAGAGAGAGAGAGAGAGAGAGAGAGAGAGAGAGAGAGAGATTAGGTGAATTTCAGATAAAAATGTTTGTAAATTGGGTAAATATAGTATCATAGAAGAGAGTGCTGAGCTCTTAGGTAAATTTATATAAAAGTTATAAAAGTCGGTGTAAGTGTGATAACGATAATATAGAAGAGAGAGAGAGAGAGAGAGAGAGAGAGAGAGAGAGAGAGATTAGGTGAATTTCAGATAAAAATGTTTGTAAATTGGGTAAATATAGTATCATAGGAGAGAGAGAGCCATACCTTACCTTATTGCCTTAGTTTTTGTTTGGGTTCCCCTAGGTCCCTCAGTGTGAGGCACCTCGTATATCCACCAGAGAGTTGCTAATGCATCTTCCGGTGTATTTTGCATCTTCCAGTCTTGGATGGTCTGGGATGCATCTTAGGTATTTATCGAGCTTATTCTTAAACACATCTACGCTCACTCCTGATATGTTTCTTAGATGAGCTGGCAGCACATTAAATAGTCGCTGCATTATCGATTCTGGTGCGTAGTGGATTAATGTCCTGTGCGCCTTTCTTAGTTTACCTGGAATATTTTTATGCACTATTAATCCACCTCGGCTTGCTCTTTCTGATATTTTAACCTCCATGATGTTTTCAGTAATTCCTTTTATTTGCTTCCATGCTTGTATTATCATGTAGCATTCTCTTCTCCTTTCTAGACTGTATAGTTTTAAAAATTGCAGTCTTTCCCAGTAGTCAAGGTCCTTAACTTCTTCTATTCTAGCAGTATAGGACCTTTGTACACTCTATTTGCGCAATATCCTTTTGGTAGTGTGGGTACCATATCACAATGCACTACTCGAGTGTACTACGTACATAAGTTTTGTAAAGCATAATCATGTGTTCAGCTTTTCTTGTTTTAAAGTGTCTGAATAACATTCCCATTTTTGTTTTACATTTAGCCAACAGTGTTGCTATTTGATCGTTGCATAACATATTCCTATTTAACATTACACCAAGGTCTTTAATTGCTTCCTTGTTTGTGATTGTCTCATTATTAGGTCCCTTGTATGCATACACCATTCCTTCTCTGTTTCCATAATTTATTGATTCGAATTTATCGGAGTTAAATACCATCCTATTTATCTCCGCCTATTCAAATATTTTGTTTAGATCTCTTTGTAGTGAGTTCCTATCTTCATCACAAGTAATTTCTCTACTTATTCTTGTGTCATCGGCAAAACTTCTCACTACGGAGTTTTCAACATCACAGTCTATGTCTGAGATCATAATAACAAACAGCAGTGCAGCTAATACCGTACCTTGTGGCACACCCGATATTACCTGGGCTTCATCTGATTTTTCGTCATTTGCAACCACTATCTGTTTTCTGTTTTGCAGGAATTCTTTTACCCATTTTCCTATCTTTCCCACAATATTATACTTTCTCATTTTTTTCTCCGATATGTTATGGTCTACCTTGTCAAAGGCTTTTGCAAAATCTAGATAGATCACATCTGTGTCTTTTTCATTCATCATATTTTTGTATATGTTTTCATAGTGTGCTATCAGTTGGGTCTGTGTACATTTTCCAGGCACGAAACCGTGTTGACCCATAATAAACAAATTATTTTTGACCAAATGGTTCATTATTTTCTTTTTTATTACCCTCTTATACACTCTCATAATATGTGATGTTAGACTAACAGGTCTATAATTGCTTGCCTCTAGTCTTGATCCAATTTTGAAGATAGGGGTTATATAAGCTAATTTATGTTTAACATATATCTCGCTCATATCTACACTTTGTCTTAGCAGTATTGCAAGCGGCTTCGCGAAAGTGTTTGCAGTTTTTTTTTTACAAAATCGCTGGAACTCCATCTGGTCCAGCTGCCGATCCATTTTTAATTTCGTTTATAGCCTTGACAATATATGCTTCACTAATATCTATATCCGTTAGATATTCAACATTTTCTTCTCTCATTTCTGTTTCATTATTCTCATTCGCAGTTCTTGGCGTGAACTCACTTTTATATTTTTCTGCTAATATGTTGCATATTTCCTTTTTTTCATTCGTTAGCCGTCCTTCAATTCTTAGAGGGATAATTTCTATTCTCCCTTTATTCATCTTTTTTGCATAGGAGTAAAGTACTTTGGGGTTTCTTTTTATATTTTGAAGTGTCCTTTCTTCTAAGTCCATTTTTTTCATTTTCTTTCGACTGTATAATCTTTTGTTCTGCATTTTCTATCATACATTTTATTTCCCTCATTTTCCAAACATTTTTTCTTTTGCAAGACTTTTCTTCCACTTTCTAATTTTCTGAAATAAAATCCTTCTGTTTCTTGGTATGCACGTCTTTTGTTTATTGTTTTTTTCGGTACATATTTTTCAACAATTTTCTCCAGTATTTTGTACAGTATGTCCGTATTTACCTGTATATTATCACTTACAAATACATTTTTCCATTCTTTATTCAGTTCTTCATTTATTTCTGACCATTTTATATTACTGTAAAAATTATATTTTCCATATCCTTCCCAAAGTTTTGTGCTTCTATTAATTCTACGATCACTTGCTTTGGAATGAACTATCAAATCTATGACATTGTGGTCTGAAATTCCCGTGTTATACACTATTATTTCTTTAACATAATTCACATAATTTGCAAATACTAGATCTAGGACATTTTCCTTTCTTGTTGGAATGTGGTTTATTAGTTGCATATTATGTTCTAATAGCATATCTTGAAGCTTTTCAAATTGCCTCTTATCTTCTGCGCTACTATTACTCTCTTTTTTATATGTATACATACAACCACTTTCTTCTATCCGTTCTTTCCAATCCACAAAAGGAAAGTTAAAATCTTCGGATAGGAGAATATTCCAGTCTTTATGGTTTCTACATGTATCATCTATTTTTTCTATTATTATGTCGAACTCCTTAGTATTTGGGGGTCTGTAAACTACAATATTCACTAGTTTTTCAAATTCAAATTCTACCGTAATCAATTCACATTCTGTGTTGCTGTATTTTTCACAGACTTTTCCTTGATTTATGTCTCTTCCATATATTGCGGTTCCCCCTTGATTCCTATTTTTTCTATCTGATCTATGAGTTTGGAAACCCTTTATCTGGTCAGAGAGAGAGAGAGAGAGAGAGAGAGAGAGAGAGAGAGAGAGAGAGTTAGGGGGGTAAATATAGTATCATAGAAGAGAGAGAGAGAGAGAGAGAGAGAGAGAGAGAGAGAGAGCTATCAGGTAAATTTCATATAAAAGTGTAAGTGTGATAAAGATAGTATCTTAGAGAAAGAGAGAGAGAAATGCAAGTGGTGTTTGTCCCAAGGGAAAACATCAATGTTCCCGGAAATAGGTATGGGGTGACAAACCAGCCATATTAAAGTGAGAGGTTTCCGTTACCCCCGATAGGATTTGTGTTTACCATTAGGGGAGTCATGTTTACTTCAAGAAGTTTATGACCTCGGGGTGCATTTGTTCGTACGTGTATTGTGTGCTAATAACATTACACAAACATTACGAAGAGGTTCCAGTCCTCTTTTCTTTTTTTTTACTCATACCATCTCAATTTTTTTTCCTTGCCTTACAGTCATGTTTAATATAAGGTCAATTTCCTGCTGTTTGGTAAAGAATTGGTAGTGTCTTTAATAAAACCTACTTAGGTGAGTATAATTTGATTATACAATGTATTAAACAGTAAATAGGCTTGTCACCTTAATTTTGTCTAAAAAAGGCTATTATATAACAAACAAAAGGTCTTCAACTTCCATACTTAATTGGTTCCAAGAGACTGTTTGTAAATTGATTTGCTTATAAGTCGAGTTGTTTGTAAGTCGAATTTGGTATATTTTTGCCTAGGGTGCTTATTATATGAATCCCATGACTACGATTTCTAACTAGAGAAAGTCAGCTAATAATAAGGTTTCATATGAAATAGATATCAGGTTATTAAATATGCTATTTGGTTAGTGTATTAAATGACATAAAACTTTATTTTTACAGTAATTCTTTATCCTAGCTTTGCTATTTTCAGTTGTATTTGTATCTTCGAACGTTTGTAGGTTAACGACCTTTTGTACTTTGAAAGTAGCAATTGTGATTCATAATTTGTGTTCCTTATGATAAATGAGTCATATCTATTTGAATGTTCTTATTGATATTATTATGTTTTTTATTAATTATTTCTCATATACAGTTTAGTTCCTAATCGCCTTTCCTTAATGAACTATTTTTGCTTGTTGGAGCCCTTGGGCTTGTAGCATCTTGTTTTTTAATTAGTTTAGCATAATAATAATAATAAAAATAATAATAATAATAATAATAATAATAATAATAATAATAATCACCATCATCATCATCATCAGAATAATAAAAATAATAATAATAATCATCATCACCAGAAAAATAATAATAATAATAATAATAATAATAATAATAATAATAAGAAGAAGAAGAAGAAGAAGAAGAAGAAGAAGAAGAAGAAGAAGAAGAAGAAGAAGAAGAAGAATATTACTTAAAAACATAATAATTATAATATAACTGAGAACTGTGGAATAGTAACCATTTATTTGCAACTTTTCTGTTGTGAAAACATAAAAAAGGTCTTAACTTTCAGAAAAAACTTTTGATTCAAGAAATTTTAGTGCGGTGATTGTGAAAAAGGTATTTCCGAAGCATTAAGACGATTAAGGAGATGATGTTTTTATGTTGAATAAAATAGATTTTGAGCAAAGCGAAAAATCTATTTTTGGGTGAGATGGCCATGTCGTCCTGATGGAAGTTCCTTAAAGTAGCTTCCTAAGGGATATATATACTACAGTGATATTCCTAGAGAATTTTACCTTTAGGTATCCAGATTCTAACTCCTGGCGTGAATATCCTTAAAATTTCTCCAAAGGATATCGCAAAATATCAGCGGACGCATTCTTGATACACCTCCATAGCAATCTGCACACCAGACAGCGCTTTGGCTTCGAGGAGGATGTGGCAAAAGGGAGCCGTCCAAAGACTCTTCCCGCTCTCGTAATACTATTGGGAATAGAACAGCGCCATTCCCACGACGGCGGACATTCCTTGTAGCATTGAGCGTGGTGTTACAGACACAGTACCACGGGAGGGATACTGTGAAAATCTTTTCTTTTAGAAGAGATGGGTGGGTCCATCAGGATGATATGGCCATCTCACCCAAAAATAGATTTTTCGCTTCGCTCAAAATCCGTTTTTTGGGCTCAAGCCATGTCGTTGTGATGGAAGCATACCAGAGCATTAGTGTATCTGTGGATTTTTAATCAGTGCCTAAACCTTATAGCCACCTTTTCTATGGTCATGGGGACCACATGAGATAAGGGACGTTACCGTTATTCATCACCATCACTAATCATAAACAATGGTAGTGCTTCCTGACTCCTACAGGGATGAGTCCTTCTAGACAGTAGAAAAGGGATCTTGAGGTTAACATACATATTATGACCAAACATAAGTACAGACTGAATATACAAATAGTCTCATAGTTGTATATTTGCTAAAATAACATCAGTGTCTCTTATATCTATTATTTGATGCATACAAATATATGAGGGATACTTACTTTGGTAAGTTGAAGAACTCTGGCATGTATACATACAATTGTCTGGTGAAGGTGGATGCACTACATTCTAATAGACATTTATTGCTAATAAATGACTAAAAGATGTTCAGTAAAACGAATGTAGTATATAAATGGGATTATACCTGTAACAAGTACAGAGAAACGATGAGTGCCACTCTCACACTGAAGAAAATTATAAAACAATTTCTCTTCATAATTCCTTTACTGGTTACTTCTATCTGCACTGTGTACTTCGTACACCGCCACTAGTGCTATCTGTATAATTCCACACCTGGGATTTTGAACAGAGCCAGTGTTGTCAGGGTAACATTGATTAAAAGAAGTCACACCTAAGAAGGGTGACCTTTTCTCCCTTTAATTGTCAGTCCCAGTCAATTAGCTGTTCATCGTAGAATCAGACGGCAGGTTAAATATTCTACCTGGCGTCACCACATATTTGTCTAGCATAGTGTATGTAGAACACTCTGGATGATTCTCATCCGTTACATGTGCGAGGAAATGTGAGGTCCCAAACGAAAAACTGTTTACTATAGTAATTAGGGGGCAGGTTTTAATACACTACCTGCCGCCACTACGAAGTGTTTCAGTTCATGCACTTGTTTTGCATAGTGTTTGTGAAACACTCTGGATGATTCCCATCCAGTGTATGAACGAAGGCGCTCAAAGTCCATATACTTAAAGAAGTTCAGTGATGAAGCAATCTTTCTCGGATCATGACCTGCGGGAATACTGTCCGGATCCGCTCTACTAATAAAGTAGGTGAGCTTCGCCCTTAGTTGTTTTAGGGATAAATTTGATCCAGATGTTTCTCCTTTAAAGAGCTGTCCTCCCTTGAAGTCTGAAGTTATACGAATATAGACCTTTAGACACTCTACAGAACATAGAGAGACATCTTCCTTCAGAGGGCAGATTCTCGAGGGACCCCACCTCTTAGAGGGTAGCTCGTTTTTAGCGAGAAAGGATGGATCAAAAAATAGATTCAGTTTTCCCACTTCCGTGAACTGAATATGACCCTCATCTCTGGATAGGGCCACTATTTCACTAACTCTAGTCCCGGAGGCGATAGCGAACAGAAAAATAACCTATTGGGTTAGACCCTTAAGAGAACAATCTTCATTGTTCACAGATGAGGCATAAAATAAGACCTTGTCCAAAGACCAAGAGATGGGCTTTGGTGGTATCGCGGGCTTAAGCCTAGCACATGCCTTCGGAATCTTATTAAAGATTTCATTCGCCAGATCCACTTGAAAGGCATATCGGAGAGGCCTAGTAAAGGCTGACTTACACGTATTTATCGTATTGGTCGCCAGACCTTGGCTATGAAGGTGGACCAAGAAGGACAGACCGAAGTTAATTGAAATTTCTTTCGGTCCTTTTGCTTTGGCAAACGCAATCCACTTTTTCCAGGAAGACTCATATCGTCTTCTAGTTGACTTGGCCTTGTATTCTTCTAAGAATTCTATATTGCCTTTTGAGATCACAAACCTTTTTCTAACCGCTAGAGCAAGAAACTCTTGAAATGAAGGGTTTGGGTTCTCTGTGATAAAACGAAGGCAGTTAATTTCTGAGTCTTCGGAAATATACCTAGGGTTAGAGCTAGGACCAGCCTCATCTAGTCTATCAGCCCCACTAGAGGATCCTCGTATGGGGCTATATAGCGAGGCAGTTTCTTGAAGACACTCGTAATGAAGAGGTCGAATTGCAGTTCTAGGACTTGTTCCCATCTGGGAGGGAATATGTCTGCGCCCATGGACCATTCCAACTCTATCGATTTGTATCGAAATAGAGTATCCACCGTCACATCGTGGATCAGTTGTAAATGAACTGCTGATAGGTGCCGTCCCTTTAAGAGAGGGATGGGTAACTTCACCAAGACTGAATGAGACGTTCGAATGTGACGTCTTATTATCGCTTCGGTGTCCCAGATCACTCGTAGGGAGCCTGATCTGTGTGGAGGGGGCTTCCCCACTCATGAAAGGACCCACAGAGTCTTGGGACTTTCGTGCTCTAATTTCTGTCAGAGAAGAGATTAAAGAGGGACCGATCTCAGTCTTTTTTTATCTCTTCAAGCGTGTGACGCGTGTTTTCTCCAAGCTCTTAACGCATCTTTCCGGTGTGCCCTTAGCACCAAGTCTGTCACTATAGCAAACTGGGGAAAGTTTAATGCTTTTTCTGTTGGCGTTTTGGTATTCTGACTGAATACCTGAGTCTCTTGACAGACCTCACGAGCTCCTTTTATATTTCCAAAGGAGAGGAGAGTTGATGTGACTGAGGGCTACGATGGTTTTTAAACATCGAAACCCCTTAGCTGGAGAAAGTCGAGACTTCTAGAAGCCTATCTTGCATCCGTGATGTCCCAGGAACCGGGTCATCTCTTTGAATGCACATTGGCCGGACACCTCGGGTGCTACCTACTCCAGCCTCTTGATCAGGTATATTAATACCTGAACTATTTCTAGGCTTGAATTTGACGTTTGTAAGTTCGTCAATCCTTTGAAGATACTTAGAACTGTGAGTCCGACACGTATCTTCCTTAGGATGAATGTTACTCTCTGTAACATGAATTCTAGATAGGAGGAAGGGGTTTGGTTGACTGAAAGGTTCCAAAGGACACCTTTTAGGTCTGACAAGACTACGAACACCCTTAATTGGAACAAGGTCCATATGTTCAGACGGATTAACATTCAGAACTTGCTGTTTTTTATGAACTTGTTGAGTGTCGACAAGTTCAGAATGACTCATTGATATCTTGAGTCCTTCTCGTGAACACAAAACAGCCTTCCCTGGAACTCGATGAGCTATAGTTTTCTTACTACCTGTATGCTCTATAGCTCTCAGGTATACTTCTCCAGGAGGGTTTTGAACTGTAGGAGAAGGTAAGGAAATGATGGTAGGGACATTTCTGTTTCCCATCAATGGCTCATCTTGAATAGGCTCTGGACTGAAGGATCGAAGGTCCTGCGATCCTGAGGGAAAGTTCCTCCTAGCCGAAGCGTCTTTATGCTTCGAGTAGTCAGTAGGCTTAGACTTTTGACCATCTGCCTGTAGCATCATGGTCATTGGAATAGTGGGATTTTGTTGAGCAGCCTGGATATTTCCAGCATTTTAGGTTGGGACCCACAACCAGAGAATATTTTCTCTTTGAAGGAATGTTCCATTTTTGCAGAAGACCTATGTTCTCCATGGTGGCGTTCTTAATTACTTCCTTAGTGACCTCGTGTAGGAAGAGGTCTTTACCCCTGATGTTGGAAGATATTAGCTTCCTTGTTTCGTGTTTTACTGTTGCATCAGCGAACATAAAACTCTCTACATACTCTCCTAGCCTTCATAAAGGCATAAAGGTCTTTCACCAAGATAGCCATATGCATTTTGTCTATAACCATGAGCATGTCTGGGGTACTCTCATAGGTTGAACACAACTCTATGTAGTTTTGTAGAGATAGGGATGTCGCAAGAGTCTCTTCTGACCCCTGTTCATTACGCAAGAGCAACTCAGACAATTTAGGGAGACATACCTTGAATTGTCGTCTTGCGACGTCTTTGTGTAATTTTCCTACTGAAAATGTCAAATGGACTTCCTTCCAATCCTTTTCCTGTCCGGTAAAAGCTAGTGACAAAGGCTTGCACTCATCGAGTGTGGGACATGGCTTACCCGCCTTTACCACTTTGGCAACAGAGGTAAATGACTTCCCCATAAAGGCGAATGAGAGTGAAGTAGGAGCAAGAAAGGAAGGATGTCCGTTATTCAGTGAGAATACCTTCGACTTTGAATATCCCGCCTTTTTTAAACTAACTGAAAGGATAGTCTGTGCCTTATCATGGTCGAGAATCAAGACGTCCTTTGGTTCTGTTCCTTTTTTTTACTTTGGTTCGTACTTCAGTCGAACCCAACAATTAGGAAAAGCATCAAAGCTTGGCCAAAATTGAATTTTGTCCAAAGTAACAGCACCTATTTTCCCTGAGATACAGAGATTGCCATTTGAAATCGGCATCTGCTCTGCGAACCTCCAGGGATTGGTTATGGAGCATGTTGGCATGTCTTGATTCATGGGTCGTTTGACTGACCACTGGGAAGCGATAAGAGAAACTTTACGAGGATCTATCTTGCGTTTTACTTCCTACTTTTTGTCAACGAAAGCTCTCTATTTTATTCTTGAGTTGGATACATAATTGTACCACATTATCCAAATTAGGGGTAGAAGACGTAGATATCGACATCGATGGCTCTAAAGCCGGCACGGGCGGAAGAAACTCCGACGCAATATTTTCCTCTTCTACATTAGGGCATTTCTTCCCCGTAATCCCAAAGGTTTTCTGGCCGTCAGGAGATGTAGTTAGCTTCTGAGGCACTACTGTTTCCTCACTTGTTTCCGGAAATAGTAACTTACGCATCCCATCATTAGGTAGGAAAGGTCCTGGAGAGATCTTTTGAAAGCCTCTCCCCCAGTTGCGTAATTTATATTGAGCTGTATCCTTAGTGTTTGTAGACATGGGATTTTCAGAACCTTCGGACATTAATGTCCGACATATATTGCAAACTTCTGGGTTTCAATAATGTAGGGATCCGGAAATAATATTGCAGGGGGCATGAAACCTGAAAGTATTATGACCGTAAAAATACTTACTCTTGGCCTTGCAGAGGACTGCAGCACAAGGTATCTGGTGCTCCTCCTGTAAAGAAAGGAAAACCAAATGAGTATACAATGGATTATCTCCTTGACAATCAACATGCAAATGTCGTTTACAATAGAGTAGCTTAGGATAGCAAGCTATAAAGGGATAGTAGGAGATACATACTTGTGTACCCCTGTGAGCAAATGCTGTTGCCTCCCCTCAATATTAGCTACATGGAGATTTCTCTATAGAGTAACTCCAAGTAGAAGGACTCTTATCCCTAGGGGTAGAGAAGTATCAAATCACTGTCCCAAAATAATGTTAATACTGTGGGGTCAGGATGACTAATTCTTGATCAAAATATTGAAGAAAACTATTCATTCAATATATGAACGGTACCAGCCGAATGCTCGTACAAGGGTACCCAAGGTATGTAAGAAATACTACTGTATCATAGTACTGTAGTTTTCTAATTGCAGTAAGTCTATATTGCAATTTACTGGCTACTGTACATCATGTATTGTAGTCTAGTCATTATGCTGCCTTCTTAGTAGCATATGACAGTATGGTCCATCTAGCATGAAGCTAGCTGGACTAGGAACATAAAGACATATATTGTGTACCCTCTCAGCCTATTTGCTGTAGTCTTCCTACTCTATTGAAATATAGTTTCCTGATCAGGGAGACTCAAGGAAAAAGGCTCCACTGTTTAAGGGTTAGGAGTGTATTACTCCTGCCTTGAAGTGTTTAATATTGTACGGTAATCCTAATACTGATTTCTAATCAGGATATTGAAGAAATCATATCCATTCAATATAGGATTGGGCACAGCAAATGCCTGTGTTGGATGTCCAAAATATATTGGAAATAACTACTAGTATAAACTATATAGTAGTTTTCTATCTGCAGTATATTCTATACTGCAGATATACTGGCGTCCTGTATAATATATACAGTAGTTTAGCAGGCATGTAGCCGGCATAGCTAGGCCTTGCCGACATACCCGGCATGCTAGCTAGAGAGAGAGAGAGAGAGAGAGAGAGAGAGAGAGAGAGAGATAGAGAGAGAGAGAGAGAGATAGCATGGAAAAAAGGCTACTCCTTACTGTGAATGTATACAGAAATTAAGGATGTAAAAGTCTAATTTGACTGCCTTTTTCCAGAAAGAAGGTTCTAATAAAAGGGGAGAGTGTACCATTCAGGCTTCCATGCAGCTACAGTACTATGCCGACAAGGTACCGTCGATACACTGACGGCCGGCAAGTCCAGCATTACCAGTACAGTCGGCGTGCTGCCAACTGAGTCAGCACTATCTGTGCCGGCCTGGCCGGCAGTACCACGGCAACAGGACCTGTAGCAGCAGTCCAAGGGAGGACTGAAGAACTTTGGGAACAGAAGGGACTTCCCTCTCACGGCCATCATGGTCGCCGGCAGCCATCTTGGCTCTCGGCGAGGTCGCCAGTTGCCGACAGATGATGTGGTTGGCGACAGTATGCTCTGCCGTCAGCCAAAGACATGACTAGAGAGGGAGTCTGGCTAGCTCCGGCAACCTACCAGCAAAGGTAAGGTTGCAAGATGCCGGCCTAAAGAAAGACAATGGCTCAGTCATTGAAAGTGGACAGGGGGGTAGGGAACAGGGTCCTGTAACGAGTGTGAAAGGAACTGGCAAAAATTGTCATTCCTACCACCTGTAAAAGAAGCTCTGTTTCGGTATTGGCAGAATCCCACGGAACAGGAGAGACTCAGTTTTCCATCCCAGAGATTGCCGACACAGTTAAGGGAATGGTGGTGTAGTGGTTTGCGGACTGTGGCCAGAGGTAGCACCCGAACTGCCTAGTGTCCGAATGCCGACCACAACCCGATGTTCACTACACAAAAACTATACAACAGTGGAATACCCAAAAACCTGAGTAACAGTTTAACAGACCGGAGTACTGGGCACCACCCCTTGATTTATACTGGGCAAGGGAACCCAGCTAGAACCTGACTTACCCATTTGCTCCTCCTCCCTTTTGCTTGCTGATCATAAGTACAAGTATAAGAACATTAGGTGAACGGAAATATTGTTTAATTAATTACGGGAAACAGTGTGGGAGGAAAGAATTATGATAAATTACGGTACTTAAGAGATCTTAAAAAACAGTGGTGGAAGAGAAGACACCGTGGTGAGAGGTTTTGAAATGAAATGCTCGATTCCTAAAAACAAGAAAAAAAATTGTTTATATTTATCTGTCAATTCCAATAACCAAATTTAGGGCAAAATTATCAGTCCTTTACACTCCAGCTCCACAAATAACAAACAAACTAGACATTACCCATAAGAAAATATAGATCTATGAAAATACTGTGCTACCATACTTTCCCCTGAATCAATAGTGTCCCTTCAATATCCAGTTCACCACTAAGCTGCAAAGTCACTTACAATTTTTCTATATTCCGAATAGTTCAGCCGCATACGCTGCTGTGCAGGTCTCTGCAGACCCACCATTAAAATGTTTCGAAAAGTTTGTAAACAGTACATTTGAAATCTCTCAATCTTGGAAGGGGTTTTGAATAAGTCTGAATTCATACTTAACTCAAAAGTCACTCTCTTCCTAACATCGGAATTCACTTCTTGGTCCTCTGACTAGATATGCCATTTCAATAGCTCCTGTTAACTATTTAATGTTCATGACACACTCTCATATAGCAACGCAGTAGCTTACTTCTAGTTACAAGGTATGGATATAGAACAGCATCACAGACTAGTTCAGACTGATAACAGGAAATATTCTAAATTTGCTCTCCCTTACACTCCCTACTGAGTGTAGGGGCTTCTGTCAATACCTGGAAAGGAACAATAACAAATTAAGACATTTTTTGAAAAAGGGGGGCTTGAGGGATACAAAAGAAAAAAAAATTAAAATCAAATATGTTTCATACACACAAATCCACTAAGCTTTCATAGATACAAACATATTTTATTCCAGGGGCACTGCCAACAAAGAAGAAACGTAGTTCCAGTGCCACTTATCCTAGGCTAAAGAAAATTATTCAGCCCAGAGAACTGTGGCATAGGATTAGTCTTTTAGTCACAAGGAGAAGATGGTATCCTACCATAACTTCAAGTGCGGCTAATGAGGGCTAACCTCCATTGCCGGCCACCTGGCCGGCAGGGGAATGATGGTATCCTACAACCCATTCGCCCTGCTGGCAGGTCACCAACATAAGACTAAATACTCTGAGATTCTGACTAAATCCCAAAACCTGATGGTATACCACAACCAACGGTTAAGGGAAGAGGCAGGACAAACCCTACGTTAGCCATGTCTGGATAAAATTCAAGGCACGGCTATTAGGGTCGTAGCCTGAGGCTACACTCAGAGGGAAAGAGACTACCCTTAAGTCTCCGAAGAGACATGTAATAATTCATAACATTCTAGGAGGTATCAGTCTCCAATGAATGAAAACAATACACGAGGGTAACCGGAGAAAATCTGAACGTATAGTAAAACGTCTAGGTAAGGACCTAGGCTATACAAAATCTCGGTTACCTAAATCACCGAAATTCTAACTATACGATCGACAGAGAAAAGGGGGAAACAAAAATTATGCACATTATCGAAACTTTACAAGAATAATTGCCTAAATAGCTAAATAATCAAAAATAATTAGATAAAGCTATTAAAAAGTGGAAGTCGTTCTGCTATCTAAATAACACAAGCCTAACGAACGATGGCGCCATGGGGCCTCCAGTAACTGGCCTAGGTCTTAAACACAATAAAATACTCTAATTTCATTGTGAAACAGGAGCTAAAATATATTCATAGTAAACAACCGATACTGAACTTTCCAGAGGCGGAATAATGATAATAATAATCCTGTAAAAACGATCAAGAAATTAGATCACAAGGAAATATCACCGAGCGAGATCGCTACAAAAAAAGGAATGTCTGCCATCGTGGGAATGGCGCTGTTGTATTCCCAATAGTATTTTGAGAGCGGGGAGAGCCTTTGGACGGCTCCCTTTTGCCATATCCTCCTCGAACCCAAAACGCTGTTTGGGGTGCAGATTGCTATGGAGGCTTGCCAAGAATGTGTCCGCTGATATTATGCAATATCCTTTGGAGAAATTTTAAGGATATTCGCGCCAGGAGTTAGAATTCTGGATACATAAATGTAAATTTAGCTGGTAATATCACTGTAGTACATATATCCCTTAGGAAGCTACTTTAAGGAACTTCCATCACGACGACATCCCTTTGTATTTCGTAAGAAGTAGTAATGGTAATTAGACGATTTAACTTGTATAACACTTGGTTTTCACGTATCTATAATGGTCACAACAAAGGTTAATGTAGCTCTTTTTGTGTGTGTATATATATATAGATATACGATAAAAAACCTACACATACACAGAATATACGTATTTATACAGTATATGCATAAAAAAATAGCAATTTATATATATATATATATGATATATATATATATATATATATATGTATATATATATATATATATATATACAGTATATATATATATATATATATATACTGTATATATAAATATATATGAAAATATATATACATATATATATATATATATATTTATATATATATATATATATATATACATGTTTATATATACATGTATATATATATATATATATATATATTTATGGATATATATATATATATATATATACATATATATATATATATATATATTTATGGATATATATATATATATATATATACATGAAAATATATACATATATATATGTATATATATATATATATATATATATATTATTATTAATATCCAAGCTACAACCCTAGTTGGAAAAGCAAGATGCTATAAGCCCAGGGGCTCCAACAGGGAAAAATAGTCCAGTGAGGAAAGGAAATAAGGAAATAAATAAATGAAGAGAACAAATTAACAATAAATCATTCTTAAATAAGAAACAACGTCAAAACAGACATGTCATATAATAAACTATCAACAACATCAAAAACAAATATGTCATAAATAAACTATAAAAAGACTACGTCTGCCTGGTCAACAAAAAAGCATTTGCTCCAACTTTGAACTTTTGAAGTTCTACTGATTCAACCACCTGATTAGGAAGATCATTCCACATCTTGGTCACAGGGAATAAAACTTCTAGAGTACTGCGTAGTATTGAGCCTCGTGATGGAGAA
>NC_090758.1:27811582-27824082 GCF_036898095.1 Palaemon carinicauda | reverse complement strand
CATATTCAGAAGGACTAGAGTTGATATAGCAATGGTCTACTAATATGCTTACTAAAGCTATCCTTATCATCTACGAGTTCACTCTTTATTGGATCAACAGCTCCCTTTTAATATGGATCTCAATACAAGGAAAAATTGTGAAACTAATTTGAAACCGGAAACGATCGATGAGATTTCTGTAATGGAAGGTCTTTGGGAAACTGTAAATTACTGGCTCTTATGCTGGAGGCCTGTAATATAATTTTATAAATTACAAATATGGAAATAACAGAGTACAGAAATAATACCTAAGAATCTCTCTATAAAGGGTTTGAGAAAATTGTGGCTCCTTATTCTACTAGGAGTACTTTGGTTTTTTAAGGAATATTTATCATGAAAAAGTCTTTTAAGAAAAAGTTCTAACTTCCATTCAACCCTATTTTAGCTGCCGAGTCTCATCTTAATATGTTAGACAAAAACTTACTATTTATTAAATTCCTTATTCTTGATGTGGCACCGTCATTTGGTTTGTATTTTGGACAGAAATTTATTTATCTATTCATAATCACTCTTCTTATATTGTTTTATTAATAAAGATATCTCACATTTAAAGGGACTATTAAGCCTCAAATCCCTGGAAGTATATATTAACAATTAGTATACAAATCTGTACTTAAACACTACGAAAACCACAGTTAGTATTAAACAGCTAATCGTATATCTGGTGTAAAATGCTTAGCGAGAATTCTTTCTCCCCTTAACCTATATAAATATGATTAATTTTTATTGTTTGCAAAAAGAGTCCTTTGTAAAGTGGGTGATAAAATTAAATGAACAAAAAATCTTTCCTAAGATATTAACTAGATACTTAACATTCTCTCTCTCTCTCTCTCTCTCTCTCTCTCTCTCTCTCTCTCTCTCTCTCTCTCTCTCTCTCTCTCTCTCTCTGTCTATCTTCTATTTTCTGTGAGAAATAAAGTGTCAAATGTCAGAGGCTTTTATTTGCTACGGAGAAATGCTCTCGAACTCTTATTATTATCATTATTATAATTATTATTTTCAGCATATGTGTTATAAAAATAATAATAATAATAATAATAATAATAATAATAATAATAATAATAATAATAATACCCAGTCTGGTAATCAAAAGGCAAGGACGTTACCTACAGGCCACCAAATCCTTAATATTAGTTGGCGATTTGACTTAATTTAATCCTCCAAACAGACTAGGTGTTGTATTGATAGGTAGAGACGATAGATAAGTTATTGACACAAGACGGAGAATTATCAGAGGAAAACTTGCCAGAAATCAGCTCAAATTTCTTCAATACAAAGGACTTGTTTCTGAAAATATTCTCCAAGAACGTCTAAGTACACGTAAACTAGTTCGAGCCGGGAGTGTGTGAGGTGGTTGACTATACCGAGATGTATTTGCCGGTGTGACGGTCTGAACCAACCCCCGGTCTCACAATACTCCTTGACATTATTGCGCATGCGCGGCTAACAGGGGAATTCTGGGTACGTAGCAGACGCGTACTGGGAAATCCCCTAGTCTCATAGTTCCCCTTCCTCTACACACAGAGAGAGAGAGAGAGAGAGAGAGAGAGAGAGAGAGAGAGAGAGAGAGAGAGAGAGAGAGTGAGTTTGCTCCGTTAGCAATGCTGTTGTCCATTTTTTGTAGTAGAGTTTCGAGGACTTGATTCGACCTCGTTAGTGACATTCTTTTTATTTCTATTAAGGTGTGGGTTTAAAATCATAAGAAGAAAATTGTAAAGAATTACATTAGAGTTTATTTGTACTTTTAACTAAAATAAAATTGAAACTTGTAACATATAACCTACGTAACATTACTTTATAGTAAATGATACCTTCGTTACATACATGTTCATGTCAAGAATCTAGGCAGTCACACCCGCCTGAGGTTAGTGTTTGACGGGAAACAGGAACTTTCGCAGTTTGTCTTGTACCCTGAGTGAGTGAAACACTTCGATTTTGACGATCTCTAACACTTTGCAATCCTAATCATGCCGAAAGCTGAAAAGAGTTATCGTTCCCAAAGATACAGCTCTCAGTTAAGACATTGGAATCAATAATTAGGACATGTAGAGAGGTTCCCATCAAACTTTACGTGGGTTATATTCAAATGCTAGAGCACGGTACTTTGCCAAATATACAGATAACGAGAAAAATTGCGTTTTCGGGGAGGCTTAATCAAATGGATGGATTTCTACATGATTATAACAATTTGTATTATGGGTGAGTGTTCATTTATTTAATCATATTGTTTAAAATTATGATTTAGCATCTAAATTTGGTTAATTCTCAATCTCAGTTTATTTGTACTTGCTTTTCTTAATACTATGTTATCAATTTTGGAGCGTAGGGGAATGTAGGGGAAAATCACCTTGGCTGTAGGTGGAATTAGTCATGAAGGCGTGGCAACACTGACATAGAGGGAGTTAACATGCGTTATTTCATTATTTGTGCAACTGGATCGCTATTTATGAAACCATTTACTCTTAAATTGCGCCTTTACGCGTATCAGTTTTATTATATCACACATTTAAAGAAAAGGTGATAAAAAAGATATACACATATATGTACGTGTGTTTTCTTCCTTACAGTAATATATGTTACAAGGGGATATCATCAACTGGAGCTTTGTTTTGGTAGCTTAAGTTTAATCCACAATCGATCACTTGAGTTAAACAGAATAACTTATCATGGACGGATAAGAGAGATACGTCCATGATACAACCCTTTGGTCTCAGCAATCCCAGCATTCTAAATAGTGACTTGTACTTATTTTGTTTCTAATATTCTTTTCTAGATTTAAACACAGTTACCACAAAAAAACTACAACATGGTATGTACATATAAAATGATGCGTATCCAGTATATATATATATATATATATATATATATATATATATATATATATATATATATATATATATATATATATATATATATATATATATATATATATATATATATATATATACACGCATTATAAACAAATCCAAAAATGAACATTCTTAAAAGGTTATTTACAGAAAAAGACTGAACTATTAAATTCACAGAGCACCATCAGTCCTTGGTGCATATACAAAGAAAAACCTCGGTTCATATAGTATAGATATAGAATAAACTGATAATTTTCAGCATATGAAACAGATATTTAAAAAATCACTCATGAAATATTCATCATCTTGATATAAAAGTATAAAAAAGCATATAAAATTACAGAATACTTATTATGAAACAAAAAGAATAATAATATGAATATCACAACAAAAATACCCATTAACTTATAAGGTTGATCACAGATCTCAATGTATGATTTTGATTAATATAGATAAAACCATAACAAGGCTAATTTTTGCAATTTTTGCATGAAAAAAGTGTTTCTGGTGTTACCTTCAGAGGAACTGTTTCACATGACTTGTGAAACCAACCATTACATTTTAGGCACTGTACCATAAAACTGCCCGTGTCTGGACGTCTACAGTGGCAGAACAGTTCAACCTTTTCCTCTTTGAAACATTTATTGTGGGGTCTTTATTTCTCAGTGGTTGGAAACGGTGTCATGGTGTTATTGATAAAGCACTTACTGGCATGCTTTCTCATGTGCTCCTGCTGCCAATCTTGTGTGCGTGGGTCTTGACCAAAGCACAAGCTGGTGGCACTGGCCATGGCAAATAGCCCACAATCTGCGTATCCTGTTTATTGCTTTATATCGGCCCATTTCAATGTGAGAAAAGGTGAAGAGCTTTTTATTATGCTTGCAACTTGTTTGCTTAACTTTTTTTTTTTTTTTTTGTGTGGTGACTCTATAATGAGAGTGAATTGAATGATATATTTCTACTTCGTTTTGCTCTCCTGTTAGAAGGTTGCTTATTGCTATCCAGTGGTTGTCATTCACATTCAGCACCTGAACAAATAAGTTTGTTGCTGCGGTAACCTTATTCAGTTGTTTTGCTTCGAAAATGAAAACTGACTGAAGTCCATCAATGTTTGCAAATGACGAGGCTAGCCGGCCCTGTGCTTGATCTAGGTGCTCATCAGTCAGCCAGGTTCCATCTTTTTGAAGTTTTTCACATAGAGTGGAGGGGTTTTTATGCATTGGTGCTTTTTGTTTTGTTGTTTGGAGTGGCAGTTCACTACGGCGTTCTGCCCAAGTAAAATCTGAACATGTAGTTACCTTTCCAGGGACAAGTGAATGAATTGGTTGCTGACCTGTTTTAATATTGATTTCCTAGTTCTCGGTGGTCTGACACTCAATGGTTGATTTAAAATATGGCTTTAGTTGTTCATATGGGACCTTAGCTTTTAATAGGACTCTATCTTCAGTTGTTGGTGATAATGTCACTCTCTGTTTTTCATCTATTTCATCTGTCCTGTAGAAAAGATATTATGACATCATTGTAAACATATGACTGACTATAGCTCACAAAAAGCAAATTTAAAAATTTTCAATTTGATTTAAATGTTGATTTTACTGTAATATGAAAGACCAAACTTAGGACAATACTATGATACTTAAACCTAAAAATGGTCCAGAAATATCTAATCTTTTGGTTTTCATTATATCTCGTTAGCATGGTTTCCGACTTATCACGAGTTTTGTGGAGATGGGTCACACACACACACACACACACACACACACACACACACACACACACATATATATATATATATATATATATATATATATATATATATATATATATATATATATATATATATATATATATATATATATATATATATATATGTTAGTGTGTGTAGCCAACTAATCACTTTTTAACAGAGGCATTTATGTTTGTTGACAAAGTATAACACTAAGTTATGTTTACCTGTAAGGGCCACACCAAAGGGGTTCCATCTTCCCTCCTTTTCTTGCTAGATTACGCATTTTCTTTCTTAGTACCAAATCGCCTTTTTTAAAGTTAAATGTCTTCACCCCGACAGATTTTCTTCTTGTATATTGTTCTTGTTGCTTTTTTGCACTTTCTCTACATTCTCCTGAACCTATGTAAAAAAGCACAAATATTTTATATTAAGATACATCTCTATAGTTAAAAGGGAAAGGTGCACTAATGTTATAGTATGTTATTAAATAATTATTATGACAAATATCCAGACAGACAAATCTGTGAACTTTTTTTTATTTTATTGTTGAAATATATGCCATTTGGTAAAAAAACCAATGTTGATTGAAATAGATAGATATTAGGTGAGGAACAGGAATGTTGGAAAATACTAAGCAAAATAATACGAAGAATGACAATGCAAGACTATTTAAACTGAAAGGAATAGGCCGAACTATATTACGAAAGAAAAAAAAACGGCGTCTACGACAGTCAGAGAGGATTGTTTTCCCGCCAGGCTACTACAGGCTGTTCTTTTGCCTCCCCATAAGTTTTCATAAATATCGGGTTTTATTAATTCCATGTTTTTGGTAAATTCTGGTATTCAAAGAAAGTTTATAATAACATGTTTAACTTATGCTGAGTGTAATTTATCCCAATTTGTATTAAAACTTGTGAAAAATTACAAAATTACAAAGCGTGCATCCAAGAACAAGCGGCTTTCCTTGACTTCGGCGGATTGTGTTATTAAATTTAGACTTACCAAGACGATTCTTTATAATATATTTATTCTTTCACATTGTTTATTGACATAACATATGTCTGATGGAGAAATATAGGTTAATAAATAAGTTTGGATTTACATTACTTGGTAATTATTCGAGAACAATGAAGGTGTTCGGACAAAAATACTTCCGACCAATCAGGTATCAGGAACCTTTCCGAGCTAAAAGGGCATCCCTGTGAGTCGGTGCAAATATGCACCGCTATAAAAAAATTGACTTTTTTTTATAGTACTCAGCGGTCTTTAAATGATGACGTCATCCAGCGCTATCGTGCGTCTGGCAGAAATGGAAGGCATTGGTAGACCTACTTACTAGTACTCAGCGGTCTTTAAATGATGACGTCATCCTTATGGCGCTCTCTCTCTCTCTCTCTCTCTCTCTCTCTCTCTCTCTCTCTCTCTCTCTCCCATGTCTCAAAATCTCGTACTTTTGGCAGAAATGAAAGACATTGGTAGAGGGTAGGTAAGTGAAAAGTACCAGCTACGAGAAAATCAGCAAAGTTTCCAAAGACATATAGAAATTATAATGCATGTGTTTATTTACTTGAAGTTCGTGTGTTGATTGTGCTTTCACAACGTCCTCTGGAACTTTATAGCAATGTCAATATTACATAAGGTGATAGAAAGAACAACAAGTAAGTGGAGAACAAGAAAAAAGAACTAAGAAAAAGGGAAACATGGATAAGAGTACAAAGCTGAAACTGTGGAGGATTTATTTTTGCTTTATTTTAATTTTTGCTCTATGCCAAATCCTGTGTGTGTGTGTGTGTGTGAGAGAGAGAGAGAGAGAGAGAGAGAGAGAGAGAGAGAGAGAGAGAGAGAGAGAGAGAGAGAGAGAGAGAGAGAGGTAGTTAGTGTATCGATTGTTTGTGGTGAGAAAGACTGTTAGTATAAATGAGATTGTTTGTTTATTTTTTTAGTTAGGTTATGACAGTGGTGAATGTCTTGGGTTAATGCTTATTTTGATTTGACTGCTGCTCGAATCAGTTGTGTTTAAATGCTGGATTTTACCTTATTTAATCATTTTCCGACCAGCGTGGAAGTTATTATATATTTCAACA
The DNA here is from genome assembly GCF_036898095.1 of Palaemon carinicauda. Taxonomy (NCBI): domain Eukaryota; kingdom Metazoa; phylum Arthropoda; class Malacostraca; order Decapoda; family Palaemonidae; genus Palaemon; species Palaemon carinicauda. The sequence goes on along the minus strand of NC_090758.1, from coordinate 27,817,381 downwards.
GTAAGTACAGTTTTGTTTATCTTTGCTTGTCGTGATTGTGAATGATAGGAACAATTTATTATTTATCTTTGATTATAGTGCGATAGTTAAGTTAGTTAGGAGTGTTCGTAAGTGTTTTTCTTTTTTATTTTGGCAGGCCGTGATTCCTCCTTTGGAGAGTTATTTTTTGAAACTGGATTTATTGTTGCTGACCAGGCCTGTAATAAAGGAGTGTATTTAGACTGTGCTATTCGATTTCTCAACCGTTGATGACCTGGCCTGTGGATTTGGATTGACGATGATGATGATGATGATGATAAGGATGATGATTACTGCTTACATAATCAGCGAGGCAGTTGTGGCAAATTGTCACAAAGTTTAATCTATTAAAGCTGTGATAGTAGTAGTTGTGCCATTAAAGACAGTTGGCTTAGTGAATGACTACGAAGTGTTTTTTTACTTATCTTGCGGAGTGTTAGTGAACACACGCAATATATATGTTTGGTGATTTGAAGTTAAGGTTGTGGTTAATTTAATTTTAAGTTTTGTTAGGTGTTGTTTTTTGGGTTGGTTTATTTGAATGGTATTAAGTTTTTTTCAGTGTTCAAGTTTATAATTAGTTTTAAGTGATTATTTTGGTTGTGGATGGTTTGTGATAAGTATTCTAAATTTTAATAAATATAGTTTTAAGGTTATGGTTGGTTTTTATGTCCTTTTTGTTCAAGAGTCCAGTTTATGATAAAGTAAGGGGAAAGTTTCTGTTGAGGAGACAATTGTCAGTAAGTAAGATTCAAGGGTGTGGGGGTTGTTTTTTCAACATCTTGCCACATTATTTTGTGCCCAAACAGGGACAGCTGAGGTGGGATTGATAGCTGGACTCTTAGACGAAGGACTGAATAGGAAAAGAAATTAGATTAAGGTTGATGAAATATGGACGAACAGTTGAGGGTCTTGAAGGAGGAATTACGGCTGAGTAAGGAGCGTGAGGAGAAATTGTTGCAAGAGAATAAGTGGTTAAGGTGTGAGAATGAGGAGATGCATAGGAAACTAAGGGAAATTCGGGGAACTGTAGAGAGAGTGGAAGAGGGTGTTGAGATGAGGATGCGAGAGAATGAAGAACGGACGGAGAAACGAATGGAAGATATGATGGGGCAAGTAATTGGGATGATGAAGACTTAATGGGGGAAGGTGCAGTGGGAGGAGTGTCCTCAGCTTCGGGTAATGGGTTGATAGTGGATGAGAAGGCTAAGGTTAGTGATAATGGGAGAGGAAGCGATAGTGATAGTAGTAATAGTGATAGTGATATTGAAGATAAGGGAATTAGGCATAGTAAGGAGGAACAGAAAGGTGTGAGGAAAGATGAAAGGAAAGGTAAAAGTGATGTGAAGAACGAGAAGAAAAAGTATCAGGCTGATAGCAAGGACGATCGTGAATGGGTGAAAGTAGCGAGTAAGAAAAGGGCTAGGAAGAGTATGATCAAGGATAGGAGTATGACTGTGAAATTATATTCCTTATATTCTAGCGAGGAAGTAGGAAACAAGAAAGAAGGTAGCAGTGATGATAGCAGTGAGAATGAACGGGATGTGTATAAGACTGTGTTTATGAGAGAGGTACCTCGGTGTGAAAGGTTCAATGAGCATAGTAGTAGGGATGTATATGAATTTTTCAAGGAGTATGAGAGGTATTGTCAGGATAAGTATGGTGATAGTAAAAGAGTTTGGGCTAGGGAGTTAGGAGAATATTTAACTGGGTATTTGTTGACGATGTATGCAGTGATAATGAGTGTAGGTGACGTTGATTATGAAAGTGTGAAAAACATATGAAAGGGAGTGTTAGGTATAAGCGTAAGAATAATTTTGATGAAGCACGGATGAATGCAGGAGAAGCGATATCGATGTATGTATGTAGGTTGGAAACTTTAGCTAGGAAGAAGTATGGGGATGAAGGTATAAATGAGAATAAGGAGTTGATGAGGAAGTTTTTGGCTACTGTACCCGAAAATGTTGCTGAATTTGTTAATTTGAAAAGCAAGGAGAAAATGAGGTGGACGCAAGAGAGATTGACATGGGATGATATACTAGAGATAGTTGAGGATTATGAGTTAGATAGATGCATGAAAGAAAGTAAATCTGTGAGTGTAAGAACTGGAATGGAAGAAAGTGTAATAGAATTTGGTAGTTATAAGGACGCAATTTTGAGAGGACCAATGAGGGTAGCTGATAATGTAGTAGATAGGAGTGTTAGGGCGAGTAATGTGGGAATAACTGTAAGGACAAATGAAGGATTTAGGCAGGGTAATTGGCGCAATAGGGATAGGAGTGTGAGTGCACATCGAGGTATGTCAGATAGCCGTGTCCGTGATGAAAAGTGTTATAGGTGTGGGAAAGTAGGTCATAAGAAGAATGAATGTAGATGGGCTCTAGGTGCTTGTTTTGGATGTGGTGAGGTAGTGCATAGAATTAGCGAGTGCAAGAAAGAGAAAGGGGTAAAATGTTATCGGTGTGGTATGACTGGGCATATAGCAAGTGGATGTCGTAGTAATCGTATCAATGTGATTTTTGGTAATTGTGGTAAGGATGGTCATTATGCTAGAATGTGTCAGGAGACAGTGTACTGAATGTGGTGTAGATGGGCATGTAGCTAGAGTATGTAGGAAGAAGGGATTAAATCAGCCAGGATGTTCGGGAAACTCGAGTGTAAGAGGGTTCAGCTGGGTGAGTCCTCCTATATGTGTGAAAATAATAGGATCAATGTTTGTGAGAAGGGGATGAATACTTGGTTGGAAAGGTGTATGTATGAACCTAGTATGCATGAGAAATTAGGGTTGGAAAATAAACAATTAGTGTTAGTGGAATATAGGAAAAAGAGGCGTTTGAAAGTTTTAAGTGAGGAGAAAGTGCAAGGGAAATTTATAGGTATAGGTAAGAATACAAATAAGTATGACAAGGGTGTAAATGTACAAGTGTGTATGGAAGATAAATGTGTTAATACAGATGAATCATGGCTGAGTATGAATGATACCTATAGTGTGTGTGGTTTTCCATTAGATGATGTAAAAGGAAGGATGACAAATGCGAGAGTGAGAGATAGGAGAATGATTAGTAGTATGAATGAGTCTTTTGCTAAAGTCGAGAATGTTTTTGATGAAATGGATGAACTGTTTACAGAAATGAGTGTAATTTTAGGGCCAGATGAGAACGATGTAGATATGATTGTACATGATATATTAGATGATAGGGATTTAGATAGGAATAGTGTTAATGTAGCGAATGATTGTGATCAGGAAGAAGTGATAAGAGAGTATATGGGGGCCCAGTTACTCGGAGTAGAGGTCCCGTTTCCGACTGCGACTGGGTTATGAAAAAGATATTGTAAGTTTTGTGTGAGTAGGATTTGGCAAAGTAAGGGGGGAGGAATGTGGAGGATTTATTTTTGCTTTATCTTAATTTTTGCTTTTTGCCAAGTCCTGTGTGTGTGTGAGAGAGAGAGAGAGAGAGAGAGGAGAGAGAGAGAGAGAGAGAGAGAGAGAGAGAGAGAGGAGAGAGAGAGAGAGAGGTAGTTAGTGTATCGATTGTTTGTGGTGAGAAAGACTGTTGGTATAAATGAGATTGTTTGTTTATGTTTTTAGTTAGTTTACGACAGTGGTGAATGTCTTGGGTGAATGCTTATTTTGATTTGACTGCTGCTCGATTCAGTTGTGTTTGAATGCAGGATTTTACCTTATTTAATAATTTTTCGACCAGTGTGGAATTTATTATATATTTCAACAGTAAGTACAGTTTTGTTTATCTTTGCTTGTCGTGATTGTGAATGATAGGAACAATTTATTATTTATCTTTGATTATAGTGCAAAGTTAAGTTAGTTAGGAGTGTTCGTAAGTATTTTTCTTTTTTATTTTGGCAGGCCGTGATTCCTCCTTTGGAGAGTTATTTTATGAAACTGGATTTATTGTTGCTGACCTGGCCTGTAATAAAGGATTGTATTTAGACTGTGCTATTCGATTGCTCAACCGTTGATGACCTGGCCTGTGGATTTGGATTGATGATGATGATGATGATGATGATGATGATAAGGATGATGATTACTGCTTAAAAAATCAGTGAGGCAGTTGTGGCCAATTGTCACACAGTTTAATCTATTAAAGCTGTGATAGTAGTAGTTGTGCCATTAAAGACAGTTGGCTTAGTGAATGACTACAAAGTGTTTTTTTACTTATCTTGCGGAGTGTTAGTGAACACACACAATGTATATGTTTGGTGATTTGAAGTTAAGGTTTTGGTTAATTTAATTTTAAGTTTTGTTAGGTGTTGTTTTTTGGGTTGGTTTATTTGAATGTTCAAGTTTATAATTAGTTTTAAGTGATTATTTTGGTTGTGGATGGTTTGTGATAAGTATTCTAATTTTAATAAATATAGTTTCAAGGTTATGGTTGGTTTTTATGTCTTTTTTTTTTCAGGAGTCCAGTTTATGATAAAGTAAGGGGAAAGTATGTGTTGAGGAGACAATTGTCAGTAAGTAAGATTCAAGGGTGTGGGGGCTGTTTTTGCAACATCCCGCCACAAAACCTGCTAACTAAAACACTGGCAACAATGGGAGATCGCTGGCAACTCAGTTTTATATTTTGTAAAACATATATAGAAATGGTGTAATATGGATCATTAAAAAAAAAATGGCGGAAATTGCAGACGGTCCCCTAAAAGCGATCATATCAGCAACAATAATGACTAGAGTTTAATATCTACATGAATCACAAACGATATCTTTTGGCACTACAGATGGAAGTTATCTCGTGCTTTGTACTTCATAATTATTACTGTAGTAATATGAAAATCGGAATAATAAGTCAAGAATTATATACAGCGTAATAAAATAATGACACTAACTTTCACCATCCCAAATGTGGCTTAATGACTTAGCCCTAACATTCCTCTGCTGGTTCTTGATCAATCCTGGTAAATGCTTACTAGTAGATAAATGAACTTTAATACGTTCACATTTGTTTCTGAATAATGCCATTCGCTGTGTTCGTCTTTCTGAGATGTCCATCGCGAGCAATAACAATGGCACATGTTGAAGAAGCATGGATGGGGACATTTCAGACTGGCCGAAAGTTTACAAAATGTTCGCGCATGCGCAGATTATAAAGGAGTAATATGAGACCGGGGGCTGGTTCAGGCCGTCACACCTGTGCAGATGATCGACTAGGCTGCTTACTTGTTAGAAAGCTGACCATCCATTCAACAGTGCTTAATGAAGTAAAAATTCAGGTTACTTTATTGACCATTAATAGTCATAAGTTTGTTTGGTATATATATATATATATATATATATATATATATATATATATATATATATATATATATATATATATACATTGTTTAAAAATCAATGAATTTGGTCTCCACATAGATTTTTTAAAACTTACTTTCCAGAAAAATAGCATTTTTTCTTCTTCAATTTCTTACACTTTCAAACGTGGAGAACCTAACTTCACATAGTTCAAGAAAGATGCACGAATCGACATCAAAGACATTTCTTCGTGCATTTTATGAAATTTATAATTGCACAAAACGACTGTAACACTAACAAACGTATACACACATACAGTATATACACACACGCATATGTATATGTATATATATATATATATATAACTAGTAACATTTTCGCTTCTGGCAAGCTTAAGTTTAAGGATGAAGAGGACAGCAAGAAGACTTCGGATCATCTTACATATTTATTCAACACCAACGTTTCGGGAATCCATTCCCATCATCAGGGCTACATAAAACATGAAATTATGTTTACATTAGAAATTAATT
>NC_090758.1:27791582-27806582 GCF_036898095.1 Palaemon carinicauda | reverse complement strand
TATATATATATATATATATATATATATATATATATATATATATATATATATATATATATATATATATATATATATATATATATATATATATATATATATATATATATATACATATATATATATATAACAGCAGGCCGGGAGGCAAAAGGAAATGAAGATTGGACAAACGCTTTCGTGTTATTATTACACCTCTTCACGGTCTTATGGTTTAAAAATACAATTAGAATACAAAGAAACCTCTGTGATGACGTGAAACAGAAAAAAAAAATTAGCAAATTACAAATTTCTTAAAAGTTAGTTGTTTAAAAATATTGTTTACAAGAAATTCATCCAGTTTGTACATACCTGAACTGGTGTTAAGCAGATCTTCGAAATTTTTCTTAATTAAAACTGTTTCAATGATATTTCTTTTAACAAAAACTTTGCAAAATATAAGTTTTTTAGCAGCTTTCCAATTAATAGCGTGGTTGCAATCATTCATATGCTGAAAAAGACTGCTGGCAATGTTTCCCGTTCTTACATTATATTTATGCTGTTTTAATCGAGTTTCTAGTGCTTTGCCACTTTGACCAATATATCGTTTATTACATTGATTGCATGGAATTTCGTATACAGTATACATCCGTTAATCAGTTTTGGGGAATTTTTAATCAATATATTCTTGAGTGTGTTGTTTCTAAAAATTACAATATTTCTTTCCAGCAACATCTTCCTCACACTACAGAATTCCCTTTGAAAAAGAGAGAACATAATATAATAATTCAAAAGATTCTTGTTCACCTTTCAATGTACCAAAAGCTCCCCTAACATGATCATAAATAATTCAAAACATTAGTCTATGTTTTCAATGGGATTAATACTCACTACGATGAGTATTCTTTTTAATAATTCTACTCCTACGAATTTTAGGGTACTAATTATACATGATTCAATATATATGAAGATAAGTATACCTGAGAGAGAGAGAGAGAGAGAGAGAGAGAGAGAGAGAGAGAGAGAGAGAGAGAGAGAGAGAGAGAGAGAGAGAGAGAGAGAGAGGTATTATTTATTATCTATTTACCTGACAGATTTAGTATCAATGTTCTCAGTAAGTGTAATATCCATTACGATATATTTTCTTAACTTAGAGGTGTTTGAAACATCAATTAAAGGTAATAAAAATTTTTTTCACACACAAAGATCCCGAATCTCAGGGGAAAACTACTCCCAAAAAAGTGTTGTCCTTGAAAAAATATTTACATATCCATAAGTGTGTTTTTTTTTTTTTTCATCATAATCACAATAAAAAATTTCGGAAGTGTGGATATAATCTGGAAAACTTCATGTGTTTCATAGAAAAATCATTATGAATGAAAATATATAAATAAATTAACGATGAGATCCTCCGGACTGTACATGCCATGTTTCGATTCATACTGGAGACTTAATGGTAATTAATTAGTTATCAAAAATTTAAATCATGAATTTATATCATAGACATTCTTCAACAATAATAATAAACAGATATTATCAAATATGTTTTCTTTTGGCATTTAAATGCTATTTTATTGCTATCCAACTTACTGTTTAAATATTTCTTTTTTCTGAATCACATTATTTATAAAAAGAAAAACGTATTTACAGATAAAGATTTATGTAAACACATCAGCTATTAATTTTAATTCAATATAACTTTGTCTTTTCAATGTTTCATTTATGAATACATTAAAGTACTAATCTATCTAATCCCATGTATTAGCAAACATCCAAAAAGTTGGGATTAGCGAATGCGTATTTGATTTACGACCAAAGAAAGATTTATATCTTTCCTTCACCCAAGACATCAATAATCTCGAGATCACATCAAGAGCACCTGGGAAGTAGTTAATTCACTTTTTCAACGTCTAATATTTATATAGATTATTCATTTTTCTATTTCTTTCATAAATCATTTCAAGTTTGTTATTCGTAATAATTTTTTTATATATTTTTTTAATTTTACTTCTAGTGATTGAAACTATTTTAGGATTCTCTCTCTCTCTCTCTCTCTCTCTCTCTCTCTCTCTCTCTCTCTCTCTCTCTCTCTCTCTCTCTCTCTCTCTCTCTCTACCGATAGAGACGAGCAACTATAATAAATTATGTTCAATTCACTCCAAAAGTCCTTTACATTGGAGACTTATTTATATCAATATCAATATCAATATCAATATATCAATATATATATATATATATATATATATATATATATATATATATATATATATATATATATATATATATATATATATATATATATATATGTAATAAATAAAATAGTTCGTTATTACATGTTTAAAACACATGACGTAATATGTCATTTTGGATGAAGATGCTAGCGTGAGATTTGCTGTAGTCATGTAAAATCATAAACAGGATGCACTATGCAGCCTTGGCAATGTAACATTTTTCTGAAACGTCAACACCAATGCATCAGTGTGTGAAAGATTGTGTCGTCACCGGATGCAGGTGTCTTCCGAGAAATAATGCAACAGTTTCCATATTGTGTTTAAATGCTACGACAACTAAGCATACAATATCTGTGATATCGATAATTTAAGCAGTTCATATCTATACTTCACCTGGATTGGTCATCCGACCAAACCAGCTCCACTCCTATGATGGAGATGTTGAACTCTGTTGTTTTTAGAGAATAAATACTTTTTAAAGCTAATAAGATGAACTTCGTTATCCAGACATGACATCTTAAACAACATATACTCAAAGTGGGCTTATAAAAGTAGCACACTAATATATATATATATATATATATATATATATATATATATATATATATATATATATATATATATATGTATAGATAGATATATATTTATATATATACATATATATAGATATATATATATATATATATATATATATATATATATATATATATATATATATATATATATATATGTATATGTATATATATAAATATATATCTATCTATCTATCTATCTATATATATATATATATATATATATATATATATATATATATATATATATATATATATATATATATATGTATATATATATATATATATAATATATATATATATATATATATATATATATATATATATATATATATATATATATATATATATATATATATAGTTGATAGAGGGGTTCCTCTTGGGATTTGCAATTTAAGTAGGAATAAAATAGTCAATGCTGCTATCATCTTCTTTATTCGGCAGCTTTCGACATAACTTATGTCATCTTCAGCCTATCTACAATTATCATATGTAAAATTAATAAAATTAATAAAATCATCCTGAGTACATAGTTATGAAGATACACCTTCATGAACTGATCAACTAGCTCTAAAATCAACCAATCAAGGAACATAAAACCTTAAAAAAGACTTATTACACACAATTATATAGCTATATAAAAGACTCAATAACTAATTTACCTAGTCACCCGCAGGAGATGATGACCACCCATCCAGACCAGCAACCCACAGACCAAACGGATCAATGGGTCACCGGTAACTGAACAGGCAAGTCTTCATTCAAGCTGGGTTTTCTCTTAAAAATGTATAAAGACTCCAAGATTCTCAGCTGGCTGACGCTACTATGTCTGTCCGTAATTTTGAAATTTTCCTTAGAAATGGCATGACCAGATTTAAATGCGTGGTCATAAATAGCTGAAATTGCTTTCCTATTGAGAAAGTCTTTCAAGATTTTCGGGGATCAATCTATTCTGAAGAAGTGTTTTAATTCTTTCATTCTACCTTGTTTTGAGTATTGTTCTCCTGTCTGGTCTTCAGCTGCTGATTCTCATCTTAATTTGTTGGACAGAAACTTACGGTCTATTAAATTTCTTATTCTTGATCTAGATATTAATCTCTGGCACCGTCGTTCAATTAGTTCATTATGCATGTTGCATAAGATTTTTCATAACTCTGACCATCCTTTACATTCAGATCTCCCTGGACAATTCTATCCTGTTCGTAATACTAGGCAGGCAGTTAATTCTAATAGCCAGGCCTTCTCCATCACGAGGCTCAATACTACGCAGTACTCTAGAAGTTTTATTCCAGCTGTTACCAAATTGTGGAATGATCTTCCTAATCGGGTGGTTGAATCAGTAGAACTTCAAAAGTTCAAAGTTGGAGCAAATGCTTTTTTGTTGACCAGTCGGACATGAGTCTTTTTGTAGTTTATTTATGACATATTCGTTTTTGATGTTGTTAATAGTTTGTATATGACGTGTCTGTTTTGACGTTGTTACTTATTTTAGAATGATTTATTGTTAATTTGTTCTCTTCATTTATTTATTTCCTTATTTCCTTTCCTCACTGGGCTATTTTTCCCTGTTGGAGCCCCTGGGCTTATAGCATCTTGCTTTTCCAACTAGGGTTGTAGCTTTGATAGTAATAATAATAATAATAATAATAATATTGGTTCGTACCGATCTCCCCATGTGCTCCGAAATCCTACACTGAAGCTGTCTAGATGTGATTCCAGTGTAGCACTCATTACAGAGTGCACATTGAAAAGTGTATATGACACCGGAACACAAGGGAGTAGGTAGACTCTCCTTATATTTGAACAGTGAGCCAACTGAGAACTTGTTAGTAAGAATTTGTTTTAAATCTATATGGGGATAACATTTCCCCACAACACTCATAACCTCTCTTCTTAGTCTCTCCGAAACATAACCATAGTACAGAAAGGAGACATATAACTTTTTCTTACTGACTGTTTGAATTGTTAAATTTTGACTGTAAATTTTATCTAAAAACTTCTTGACTTGGTTATAATAGAGGTTCAGAGGGAACCCATTGGTAATAAAAAATTATTTTAGAAAATTTTCTTCCTCATGAAACCCCAGATAAGTTGAACATACATGATAACATCTATATAACTGTGTTTTTATCGAATTATTTTTGTAGGTTTTTGGTACTGAGCTTAAAAAATTAGTGCTTAGTCCTGTAAAAGATTTTTTTTTCTCGAAATACTGAGGTCTCAAAGGTATTACGTTTTCGAGAGAGCAAGACATCGAGAAAAGGCAAAGTATCATCCTGTTAATTTTCTTTCGTAAATCTTATGTTACGATGCTTTGTATTTAAATAATCTAAAAAACTGGCTTATGTGATCTAAATTTTTGAAAAGTAAAAATGTATCGTTCACATATCGACGGTACAAAAAAGGCTTAAATTCTACAGGACTATCATTCAACCATTTCCCTTCACAATAACATAAAAATATATTTGCCAAGATTGGTCCACACGGCGATCCCATTGCTACTCAATCTACCTGCTCAAATAACTTGTTATTAAACATTAATGTGGATGTAGTGGTAGCTAGTTCTAATAGTATTTTAAATTGTTTTTTTTACTGAAACCTTCGAAAATGTCCTCTGGGTTAGGGAAAAGCTGTTTGAGAATTATCTCCAATGTTTCTCTTAAAGGAATGTTAGTGAACAAACTTTCGATGTCGAAGCTGCACATAACATGGTTATTTGCAACTCTGACAGAATTTATCAAGTCTACAAATTCATAAGTATGTTTCAGGGTATATTCATTTACTGTGAGAGGGGCGAGCTTAGTCACTAGATATTTGGACAGGTCATAGGAGCAGGTATTAATAGCACTGAGAATTTGTCTCAGAGGAATACCTCTTTTATGAATCTTTGTGGCACCATACATAATACCAGGTTGTGTTCCTGTTGCCATCATTGCTGAAGCTGTTTCGTCTGACAATATGCCAGACGAAAACGTATTTTCTGAATATCAATTTTATAACCGATATTAAGAATGGAAATACGAAGAAAATCGTCTCATAATTGATATGATTTATCGAAAATTTAAAGACTATTCTGCTCAACAATGATAGTCTAAAATCTCAATATTCATATATATGATAAATATATTGTGAAAAATATTTTTACAATTAAGAATTATATCAAACATAATCATTTTGCCTCTTTTTTCTATTATTTTCATTTTTCTCTAAATAGCTACTCCCAATGTTTTCTGATGATATTTTTTTTAATTTGTTATTTTTATTTATTTTCTTGAGCTATTATTTCATAATTTCAGGATTTCATTCATAACTAGATCAGGAACTCTCTCATTATCATTTGATGTTTTGCTTATTAATCTTTTACTTTCTTTTCATTATTTTTTTTTCATCATTTCTTTTAAATTATCATTTTCTTATTTATTTTACCATTCATCACTCTTTCATCATTTGCTTAATATTATTATAGAAGTTTTTTCATTGAATTTTTAGATTTTCTTCCTTTTTGTTTCATTATCTATATCATAATATTTTCCTAATCTTTCCTGTTACAATATTATTATTTTCATTATCATTAATTCGTTTTCATCATTATCATATCATGATCTACCTCATTATTTTTTCATGATTTCCTTTTATAACCATTTCACGGTAAATTAGTCAAAAAAATAACTCCAGCTCAAAAATATCTATACCCTGTAAATATATCCTTCTAAAAAGGATGTTTAAAGTCGTACAGTTGAAATGTCTGCATAATTTAGAATCATGCCTCCTGAAGTGGTACTCACAATCACCGGCTGCCCACACAGCGATTCTTTTTTTGCTCTCTCAACAACCGTTAAAAGAAAAAAAGGCTCTGCTCACCCTCAGAGATATGACCAATATTGTTCATAGACAGATTGCGGCAGATGGCTCTCCATGTGAAGTGATTCTAATATGCTTCCTTTTGGTACGGCGTCTACCCAAGCCTGTTCATGCTCCTATCCCTGATGTCAACATTTTACCCATGATGGACAAGAGGACCAAAGTCGATGTCCTTATGGATAACCACTTTGCAACCTTCCTGACCTCTATCAACACCTCTACTCCTGACGATGTGGACACCTATTCCACACCCACCAAAGCCGACCTGAATGATGTAAGATCCCTTACACAAACCACCTGACATGCAGGAGGGATGATAAAGCCGCCCACCACCCAAATATACCATCCCTTTCTTGCACTCAAACCAGCACCATATCCCGTCCCACCCTGACGCCCATCAACTGGAGTTATGCTACTACCATTCCAAATTCATGGCAGCTGTGAAGAAATGTGTGAATTGTTGTCTGTGGCTAAAAACTTTGTATCTAAGCCATTGCTTGTTTTGGTGGCCTCCCCTATCCCTAATGATTTCTTTTTTACGTGACGCAGGTACGTGAGTGCGATTTGTGGTAGACACGGAGCTTGTCATTATCTTCTTACAAGGCCTGTCTCAAGGACACTATATATATATATATATACATATATATATATATATATATATATATATATATATATATATATATATATATATATATATATATATATATATATATATATATATATATATATATATATATATATATATATATATATATATATATATATATATATATATATATATATATATATATATATATATATATATATATACAGTGAGCCCTCGCTACTTCGCGGTTCGACCATCGCGGATTCACCATTTCGAAAATACCGCGATATATGAAGACCCCAAATACGATATTTCGTTACCTGTAATTCCATTAATACTGTAATCAGTAATATCTGCTCTTACTGATTGTTCAATTCATTACATATGACATATAATTCAGCAAAGAAAGAAATAAAACACGAAAAGAGAATGTGATCATACGATAATTCAGTACTGTATACAGTACGTAGTAAAATTAAATCAAACATGAAACGCAAATCAGATGTAGTCATACCATATTAGAATGGTGTAAGGCTGCTGATGGCTACTACTGTACTACAAATGTAATGGATGTGCTTCTTTTCCATGAATCTTTTGTATGTATACGTATGTAGTACTGCATCCAATAATATTCTTTGTTGCAAAAATCACATCTCGAATAAGTGTACGAGAGAGAGAGAGAGAGAGAGAGAGAGAGAGAGAGAGAGAGAGAGAGAGAGACATCCTACAACAAAACAAGCGTAAAATAGCGTACATAAAGCTGTATTATTATTATTGTTATTATTATTATTATTGTTGTTGTTGTTATTATTGTTATTATTATTATTATTATTGTTATTATTTTTATTATTTATTAATATTATTATTATTATTATTATTATTATTATTATTATTATTACTGTACAGTATACGCAGGGTATCTTGTACTTTGAATTGGTAACCTACATAGCATATAAGATGGGTTGTGATTGGTTCAAGCGCTGATAGATGACGAATCAGAACCCAAGTTTTGTTATCTAGCCTGTGATTGGTGTTTCGCCCGCCTTTACGTTTTCGCGGCCACTTTCTCTCCCGCCGTATCGCTGTGTAGACGTTGTTAAGTTATTGTGAACTTTAATCTGTGCTGTGCGTGACTGTTTTAAGTTGAATTTTTTTTTGAACTTTCTGTTAAACCCTACTGTACAATGCCTCCTAAGCGTTCTGCTTCTACTAAGGCTGGTAGTGAGCCTAAACGCCACCGAAGGATGATGACGATTGCAGAGAAGGTGACGCTTCTCGATATGTTAAAAGACGGTAGAAGTTACGCGTCAGCAGCCCGCCATTTTGGAATCAATGAATCCACCGTTCGCTATATCAAGAAGGACGAGGCAAACATTAGAAAGACGGCTGCCATCACCTTTAGCAGATCAGCGAAGCGAGTCGTTACCACGCGTGATAAAACGATCGTACGATTGGTAGGTGCTTTAGCAGTGTGGATTGCCGACTGCCGGAAGAAGAACATAGCCTTGGATACGAACACCATCCAAACAAAGGCTTTGAGCTTGTATGAGAATTTTGCGGCAAAAGAACCTCAGGACGACAATGGCGACCATGCTGAAGAAGATGATGATGTAGATGAACCTCAACCAGGGACATCCACTGATTCCCAGCGTCAGAAACAACGTTTTTCCGCCAGCAAAGGATGGTTCGCGAAGTTTCAGAAACGCTTCGCCCTGTAAAGCGTTTCCCTGCATTGCGAGGCTGCTTCCGCTGACACTGCCGCTGCTGAAACTTACGTGAACCAGACGTTCAAGAATATTATCGCCGAAGGTGGATACAAGCCGGAACAAGTGTTTAATATGGATAAGACCGGCTTGTTTTGGAAGAGAATGCCGTCGCAAACTTTCCTGTTCAAAGAAGAAGCCAAAGCCTCTGGCTTTAAAGCATTCAAGGATCGTGTTACCCTCGTGATGTGTGGCAATGCTGCTGGATTTTTGCTAAAGCCGGGGCTTATTTACAAGTCAAAAAATCCTCGCTCTTTGAAAAATAAAAATAAGAATCTCCTTCCCATGTACTGGATGCATAATCCAAAAGCATGGATTACAAAGATGCTGACCTCCAACTGGTTCCACCAGTGTTTCATCCCGCAAGTCAGCAAATATCTCGTAGAGAAGGGCTTGCCATTCAAGATCCTTCTCCTTATGGATAACACTGGTGGACACGCAACTGATCTGTCGCATGAGGGCATTCAGGTTGAGTTCCTGCCACCCAACACCACTTCATTGATTCAACCGATGGACCAGGGGGTTATCAGGGCGTTCAAGGCCCTCTACACGAAGAATACCTTGGCGGACCTCGTTGCGTGTGTGGATGTTGCCCAAGATGATGAGGATGAAGATTTTAATTTGAAGGCGTACTGGCGGCAGTACACCATAGCCACGTGCCTGAAGAATATTCAGAAGGCACTGCAAGAAATGAAGCCTGCAACCGTGAATGCGAGCTGGAAGAAGTTGTGGCCCCAGATTGTTTACGACGACGAGGGATTTACTCCGTATGAAATCCAACACTCTGCAATACGCAAATCTGTGCAGTTGGCTGCCATAATTGGAGGTGACGGGTTTGGCGACATGACGACTGAAGATGTCTACGAGTTGTTGGACTGCCATTCCCAGCCACTAACTGACGCAGACCTAGAAAACCTGACGAAATCGGCAAGTGAAGAAGAGAGTGAAACGCAGGAAGAGACCCAAGAAAATGTTGAAGAAACAGGCTTAACATTAGAACGGCTTGCCAAGGCCTTCAGCCATGCGAAGGAGTTGAAAGAAATGTTGCAAGAGTGGGACGAGGATATGGTTCGGTCTATGCAATTCTGCAACAAGATCGATGAAGACATGACTCCCTACAGGATGCTCTTAGAGCGAAAAAAGAAGCAGCGGCAGCAACTTCCGATCACAATGTTCTTCCAGCCTCGCAAAAAAGAGCCAGTTCCTCCTGCAAGTACGCCTTCGGAAGAAATTGAAGAAGTTTCCCAGGAAGAAGTTGAAGAGGTGTCACAGGAAAAGACACCTCCGTCTGAAGAGACGTAAAATACTATCATTGGCTGCACAGTAGAAGACATCATCAGCTTCATCATCATCATTTCTACTGTGCAGCAAATTCATCGCCATCATCATTCAAGTTTTTCTTGAACTTCTTTCGTGGTGAGTACAGTAACAATCTTTATTTTTTTACTTTAATATTTTAACATTTCCATATTTGTTCCTGTTTTAGTTTAGTACTGTATGCATTAAGTTAAAGGGAAGGTTTTAAAATTCTGAAGAGTATACATGTTGTAACCTATCATATATTTTTTTTTAAAATTTACATTTACGTACGTAAAACAATCTCTCTCTCTCTCTCTCTCTCTCTCTCTCTCTCTCTCTCTCTCTCTCTCTCTCTCTCTCTCTCTCTCTCTCGTAAATTGTTTTCCTGCTTTGCTACGTACAGTATGTACTGTATGATTTTATATAGATACGGTAAATAATATTTGTAATAACATCTTTTCGAAAAGCTTTTACTGTAAATATCATTATTTATCACTTTCATCATGAGCGTTAAATGCCTTCTTTGTTTACTGAGCATGGTTGTTTACTGAGCGTACTTTATGACGCCGAAGTTTCAGGCGGCGTCATAACGGAAAAACCTTTCATTTGGAAGTCCTAAGAAAAATTAAGTAAAATATTGGTAATAACAAAACCAACATACTGTATAATCTATATAATCGATGCAAAAACTATCCTATACGCACATGTGTACACTAAATGCGTTTGTTTCTTCATTATGATCAGAGATAAACGTAAACAAAACATTGCTTGCCATTTTTTATCGTACTTTTTGGCGTGTTTAGGAAACGCATGATATAAAATCGCCTTTAATATTTGTGCCGGTTTTAGTTTAGGGTACTGTAGTACATGCATTAAGTGTTCTGTACATTAAAGGGTAGTTTGTTAACAGTACTATGTACAAGGGAAGGTTTTAAAAGTCTGAATATACATGTTAAATAAATAGGTAAATATGGTGTCACTACTTCGCGGATTTTCACCTATCGTGGTCGGGTCTGGAACCTATCTATCGCGATAAACGAGGGTTCACTCTATGTGTGTATATATATATATATATATATATATATATATATATATATATATATATATATATATATATATATATATATATATATATATATATATATATATATATATATATATATATATATCATCTCCTTCTACGCCTATTGACACAAAGGGCCTCAGTTAGATTTCCCCAGTTGTCTCTTTCTTGAGCTTTTAATTCAATACTTATCCATTCATCATATCCTACTTCGCTCTTGATAGTTCTTCTAATTCTTCTAGTGCCTTGTGGAGCCCAACTTAACGTTTGGTGAACTACTCTCCTTGGGGAGTACGAGGAACATGCCCAATATCATCTCCATCTATCCATCATCATGATATCATCCACATATGGGACTCGAGTAGTCTCTCTTATAGTTTCATTTCTAACATTGTCCTGCCATTCAACTCCCAATATTCTTCTGAGCGTTTTATTCTCAAATATACTAATTCTATTGGAGATATTTTCATTGACATACCATGACTCATGTCCATAGAGTAATGCCAATCTCACTAAACTGGTATATAGACTGATTTTTATATGGAAGTTTAGGCGATTTGATTTCCAGATTTTACTCAACCTAACCATTGTCTGATTTCCTTTTTGCAATTTTTTATTTAAATCTAATTCTAAAGACCCAGTATTAGAGATCATAATTCCCAAATACTTAAATGATTGTACCTTTTTATTCCTTGCTCCTTCCAATGATATTTCATCTTTTATTGCATACTCCATTCATATCACCTCTGTCTATCTTCTATATATCTTCAACCCCACCGCTTGTGATATTTCATCCATTCTGGTAAGTAAGCATTGCAAATCCTGTGGTGTTCCTCTAACAAGGACACCATCAACAGCATAATCTAGGTCTGCTAAATTCCTATCACCAATCGAGTCCAATATTTCTCCAATATCTCTAATTTTCCTACACATTACAAAGTCCATGAGGAGGATAAACAACATAGGTGACAACACATTTCCTTGGAGTACTCCGCAGTTCACTGGAAACTCACTTGATAAGAATCCTTCAACATTAACTTTGCACTTGCTATGCTCATGAACTAACTTGACCAAATTTACATATTTAGGAGGGATTTCATAAAAACTTAAGACTCTCCACAAAACTGGCCTGTATATACTATCAAAGGCTTTTTTATGGTCCACAAATACCATCACAAGGGGATTTCTATATTCTACGCATTGCTGTACATCATGTCTTAAAATTAAAACTCGGTCAGTGCATCTTCTACTTTTTCTAAATACTACTTGTTCATCTCGAAGCTTTTCATCAATCTTCCTCTCCACTCTCCTAAGAATAAGCATAATATTTATCATCATAAGAACTGACGTAAGTGCTATGCCTGTGTAGTTATAGCAATCAGTCAGGTCTCCTTTTTTGGATATTTTCACTAACACTACTAACTCACATTTATCGGGTTCTGCCTCTTCATACCACATTCTAAAAAATAAACTTCTAAGTAATCTGGGAGTCACTTTATTTCCGGCCAGTATCAACTCGGCAGTTATTCTATCATATTCCGTCTCTCTAGTTTTTTAAGGGTAGCTTTGACTTAAAACACACTGAATTCATTCATGGACACATAAAGGTCTTCACAAGCTTCAGGTATATCAATCAAATAATTCCATTCATATGTCTTATTCATAACCTCACTGAAGTGTTTCATCCAACATTGTTTTTCTTCATCTTCTTTTGCTATAACAGAGCTGTCACTCATTTTGATAGGTATATGCTACATCTTCCTTGCCCCAGTCGAGATTTCATTAATATTTCTATGAGCATTTCTTACACCATTGCCATTTCCTGAATTCACTGCTTTGTCGGCCTCATCTGCTTTACTGTCTAAATACTCTCTCCAGTAATTCCTGACTTTTCTTTTGACCTCGCTGTCAATACTGGAATACACACACACACAGAGACACTCACACACACACACACACACACACACACACACACACATATATATATATATATATATATATATATATATATATATATATATATATATATATATATATATATATATATATATATATATATATATATATATATATATGAGTTTTGGAATGATTTAACTAGTTGTGTAGAAGGACTGGGTAGAAGGAATTATGTAGTTGTCCTAGGTGACTTAAATGCCAGAGTGGGCGCTGGAGAGGTAGGAAGTGTCATTGGGAAGTATGGCGTACCAGGTGAAAATGAGAGTGGTGAGACACTGGTAGATATGTGTGTTGAGCAAGAGATGGTGATAAGTAATAGCTTTTTTCAAAAAGAAAGGTAAAAATAAGTATACATGGGTAAGAGTGGCAAATGGACGAGTAGTAGAAAAGGCATTAATGGATTATGTGTTAATAACTAATGGAATGTTTGAAAGATTGAAAGACTTGTACGTGTTTAGGGGTATGGCTAACGGTATGTCTGATCATTTTTTGGTGGGAGGAAAATAAGTTGTAGCAAAAGAGTGGGGGAATAGAGTAGGTGGATTTAAAAGGGGGATAGTGAGGGTTGAAGAGCTAATAAAACCGTGGGTAAAAAGTAAATATCAGGAAAGGTTGAAAATGACATATGACGAAGTGAACGTAAGAGAAACTGGTAATTTAGAGTAGGAGTGGAAGTTAGTAAAAGAAAATTTTGTTGGGATTGCAAGTAATGTATGTGGCAAGAAGGTTGTTGGAGGCAGCATGAGGAAGGGCAGTGAATGGTGGAATGAAGGAGTGAAGGTAAAAGTGGAAGAGAAAAAGAGGGCTTTTGAAGAATGGCTGCAGAGTATTAGTATAGAGAAGTATGAAAAATATAGAGAGAAAAATGTGGAAGTAAAGCGCAAGGTATGTGAGGCAAAGAGGGCTGCTGACCTGAGATGGGGTCAGGGATTGGCTCATTCATATGAAGAGAATAAGAAGAAGTTTTAGAAAGAAGTGAAGAGAGTAAGGAAGGCTGGCTCAAGAATTGAAGAGACAGTGAAAGATGTAAAATGGAAGGTTGTTAAAAGGAGAGAAGGCAAGGAAAAGATGGGCGGAATGTTTTGAAAGTTTACTGAATGTTGAGGATAATAGGGAGGCAGATATAATTGCTGTTGCAGGTGTTGAGGTACCAGTGATAAGAGATGAGAATGAGAGAGTGATTACAATAGATGAAGTGAGGAGAGCACTAGATGAAGTGAGAGTAGGAAAAGCGTCTGGTATGGATGGTGTGAGAGCTGAGACGTTGAAGGAAGGGCGTAACTGTACTTGAATGGTTGGTGAGATTGTTTAATATGTGTTTTGTGTTGTCAATAGTACCAGTAGATTGGGTTTGTGCATGTATTGTACCACTATATAAGGGTAAGGGAGATGTGCATGAGTGTTGTAATTCAAGAGGTATTAGTTTGTTGAGTGTAGTTGGAAGAGTGTATGGTAGAGTAATGATTAATAGAATTAAGGATAAAACAGAGAATGCAATCTTAGAAGTACATGATGGTTTTAGAAGAGGTAGGGGTTGTATGAATCAGATTTTTACAGTAAGGCAGATATGCGAGAAATATTTAGCAAAAGGTAAGGATGTGTATGTTGCGTTTATGGACCTGGAGAAAGCATATGATAGAGTTGATAGAGAAGCAATGTGGAATGTGATGAGGTTATATGGGGTTGGTGGAAGGTT